>NC_053152.1:15488736-15788736 GCF_016808335.1 Panicum virgatum
TAGCACACTCTACCTATGCTCACTTCTACCATGCCCTTGGATGTGTGTGGGATGGAGTGGAGTAGTATGGCATGGCAAGGGGTGGCACCCTCCTTATATAGGCACCCATACCCTTTTGGATGAGTGACACTTGTCACACTCTAGGAAGTTCCCAACAAATATCTAAGTTCCCTACAAATATCTAATTCTAGAAAATTCTAAATTTTACCATGACAAGAAAATATCCAAGCTTCTTGTCTTCTTATGATTCTTGTGGAACATTCTAGAACCTTGTCATGGTGAACAAAATTTTGCCATGGTTTATCCTTATTTTTATAAAACCTTCTAGAAGTTTGCATTATAAATTTCAACACTCCCCCTTAATCGTGATGAAAACTGGGATGTTACAAACCTACCCCACTTAGGTTGAATCTCGTCCCCGAGATTCAGCTTCACCACTAAAGAGACTGGGAAACTCGGCTCGAAGCGCGTCTTCTCTCTCCCAAGTTGCTTCTACTTCTGAATGCCTGCTCCACTGAACTCGGCAAATCCTGACTTCTGAGTTGCGGGTTCTTCGCGTCACAGTGTCCAAAATTTTTACTGATACCTCTTGATATCTGAGATCATCCTGCAGGTCGATTGTCTCTAGGGCCACTTGTTCTTTTGGTACTCGCAAGCACTTTCTGAGTTGGGACACATGGAATACATCGTGTACATCTGACATCTCTGCTGGCAACTGAAGCTTATAGGCTACCGCTCCCACTTTCTTAATAATTGGGAAAGGTCCAATGTAACGTGGAGCCAACTTTCCTCGTACCTGGAATCTGCGTGTGCCACGAATTGGGGAAACTTTAAGATACACATAGTCTCCAACTTCGAAGCTGAGAGTACGTCTTCTTTTATCAGCATAACTTTTCTGGCGGAATTGAGCTGCATTTAGATTCTCTCTGATTTCTGCTATCTTGTCTTCTGCTTCTTTAATAAAATCTGGGCCCTCAATAATGTGGTCACCGACTTCGGTCCACATGAGAGGTGTGCGACACTTCCTCCCGTAGAGGGTTTCAAACGGCGACATCTTTAAACTTGACTGATAGCTGTTGTTGTAAGAGAACTCTGCATATGGCAAACTATCTTCCCAATTTTTGCCATAAGTAAGAACACAGGCTCTTAGCATGTCTTCAAGGATCTGATCAACTCTTTCGGTCTGACCATCAGTCTGAGGATGATAGGCTGAACTGAAGTTCAACTTTGTACCAAGTGCTTAACTCTTTCAGTCTGGCCATCAGTCTGAGGATGATAGGCTGAACTGAAGTCCAATTTTGTACCAAGTGCTTTATGTAACCTGCTCCAGAATCTCGAAGTGAACTAGGTGCCTCTATCTGACACAATCCTCGTAGGTACTCCATGCAACTTCACAATACGCTCAATATATAATTTGGCTAATCTATCACCTCCATAAGTGGTACGCACTGGGATGAAGTGTGCCACTTTAGTGAGTCGATCAACAATTACCCAAACTGAGTCATGACCACTCTGGGTTCTTGGTAGACCGGTGATAAAATCCATACTAACTTCATCCCACTTTCATATTGGGATCGGCAACGGCTGGAGTAATCCACTGGGCTTCTGATGCTCTGCCTTAACCCTACATCACAATGAGCGACGAATCGAGTGATATCCCCCTTCATACCATTCCACCAATACTTCTCCTTAAGGTCCAGGTACATTTTCGTGGTGCCAGGGTGAATGGAATAGGCTGAGTTATGGGTTTCATCCAAGATGGTCCTGCGGAAATGGCCTTGCTTAGGCACACATAATCTCTTCTTGAACCACAAGACTCCGTCTTTATCTACTCTGAAATCTGGGGCTTTGCCTTCACTATTGCGACCTTTAATCCATACCAATCTTTTATCCTCCATCTGAGCCTCCTTTATCTAGTCATCCAGGACGGGATGGACACTAAGGTTATAGTTGCAAGAGCGGCGTACAACCCTTAGGTTCAACTTCCTTATTTCTTCACTCAGCTCTGGGGCTTGTGTGACTAAGTGATGGCAATATGCTTTACGACTGAGCGCATCAGCCACCACATTAGCCTTTCCAGGGTGGTAATGAATTTCCAAATCATAGTCTTTGATCAACTCCAACCATCTTCTCTGTCTAAGGTTGAGGTCTGACTGGGTGAAAATGTACTTCAGGCTCTTGTGATCCGTGTAGATTTCACACTTATTCCCAATCAGATAATGTCTCCAAATCTTGAGGGAATACACCACTGCGGCTAATTCCAAGTCATGGGTGGGGTAGTTCTGCTCATGTGTTCTCAACTATCTTGTGGCATAAGCTACAACTCTTCCTTCTTGCATAAGCACACAACCCAATCCTTGTCGGGATGCGTCACAATAAACGGCAAAGCTCTTCTGATTATCTGGCAAGACTAGCACTGGGGCAGAAGTTAGTCGGCTCTTCAACTCTTGAAAGCTTCTCTCGCAAGCTTCAGATCAGACAAACTTCGTGTCCTTCCGGAGTAACTCGGTCATAGGCCGGGCTATCTTAGAGAAACCTTTGATGAATCTCCGGTAATAGCCGGCTAATCCCAAGAAACTCCTGATCTCCGAGGCTGAGATTGGTTGCTTCCATTCTGATACTGCCTTGACCTTTTCTGGGTCCACTTCATGACCTAGAAAACCGACTCTTTGCAACCAGAATTCACACTTACTAAACTTGGCATACAACTGGTGTTTTCTGAGCTTTCCCAGCACAATTTTGAGATGTTGTCCAAGCTCCTCAGCACTCCTAGAGTAGACCAGTATGTCATCTATGAATACCATGACAAACTGATCTAACTCCTCCATAAACACCTTATTCATGAGGGTCATGAAAAAGGCAGGGGCATTGGTCAGACCAAAAGGCATCACTGTGAACTCATACTGGCCATAACGGGTCCTGAAGGCTGTCTTAGATATGTCCTCTTGTCGCACTCTGAGCTGATGATAACCTGACCTCAGATCTATCTTGGAGAAGAACTTAACTCCCTTCAGCTGATCAAACAGATCATCAATCCGAGGCAGAGGGTACTTGTTCTTGATGGTGACTGCATTCAGATCACGGTAGTCCACACAAAGTCTCATGTTTCCATCTTTCTTCTTCACAAAAAGCACTGGGGCTCCCCACGGAGAAGCAGCAGGTCTAATAAATCTCTTTTGTTGAAGTTCCTCAAGCTGCTTCTTCAACTCAGCAAGCTCTGGGGCTGCTAACCGATAAGCATTCTTTGCTATAGGCTTGGTTCCAGGGACTAAGTCAATAGTGAACTTTACATCTCTTTCTGGAGGCATACCGGGTAATTCATCTGGGAACACATCTGCGAACTCCCGAACTACTAGCACATCTTCTGGGGATTCTGCTTGGATGTGGTTCACCATGGAGTCTGACAGGCTAGGCTGGATTTGGCATGTGACTGTTAACCCTTGGCGGTTGGTGACTGTCACTGCTCTCTCAGCACAGGCTATGTTTCTGCGGTGCTTGGTGAGCCAGTCCATACCGAGTATGACATCTATCCCTTTAGAAGTAAGGACTACTAGGTTGGCAAGGAATACTACCCCACTTAGGTTTATAGGGATATCTAAGACACCTAAGTGGCAAGGTATATGACCTCCAGGGGAACGGGTCATTAGTGGCTGGGCTATAGTAGGTATATCATGCTTTTCCACAAAGTGGGAGGATATAAAGGAATGCGATGCTCTAGAATAAAAAAGCACTGAGGCTAGAGCTGATTGGACCAGAAACTCACCGAGAATCACTACTGGTGCATCCTCTGCTTCTTCAGCATTCACATGATTCACTTTTGCTTTGCCGAAGGACTGTTGCTGGCTCTTAGCTGGTGTTGCATGGTTGGCTCCAGTCGGCTGCTTTGGTCCTTGAACAGAGTTGGAGAAAATAGAAGGGGCGGGCTGATTGAGATATGGACAGTTGGCCTTGTAGTGTCCGGCTTCGCGGCAGTGGAAACATGTCTTCACATTGGTCACTTGACTTCCACCCGACGGTTGGGTGCGTAAGGTATTCTGGGTCTTCATAACAGGAGCTGATTGGGCTGGCTTCTGGAAAGAACCGGGGTATGCTTTGAATGAAAAGGCACTCTGGCTCCTCGAGCCTGAGTGAGCCGGATGCTGAGTCCTCTGAAACTTCTCCAACTGCTAGGGTTTCTTGCTTTCAAACCGATGTTTGCGCTGACTGAGTTCTGCCTTCCTATTTCTCTCAGTGGTGATAGCCCTGTTGACCATAGCATTAAAATCACTGTGGGTGGTGACTTCAACCAAGGTCCTGATTTCAGGGTTAAGCCCACCCAGAAAAGCTTCTTGCTTCTTCTCGTCATCATTGATATCTTCTGGTGCATAACGAGACAACTCTGTGAACTTATGAAGATACTCTGTCACAGTCATATCACCTTGACGAAGCTTTCTGAACTCATCCCTCTTGAGCTTCATAACACTGCTGGGAATGTGATGTTCTCTGAAGATCTTGACAAAGTCAGCCCATACCATCTCGTTGGCGTTTTCATTTATTTCCCGGTAACTCTGCCACCAAGCAAGGGCTGGTCCCTTTAATTGCTGTACTGCGAGCAAAACCTTGTCTCTGTCATCTGCATGGACCATTTCGAGCTTCATTTCAATCTCTCGTAGCCAATCATCTGCCTCAATGGGGTTATCAGATCCTCCAAACTTAGGTGGCTGCAAGCGGTTGAAATCTGCAATTCTGCTGCCATTGCCATTATGATGCATTGCAGGTCTATTGTTGCCAGGATTGGCTTGAGCTTGGGCTGTGAGAGTGGTCACAAGAACTTGGAGGAGTTGGTTCTACTGCTGTAATATGGCTGCCAGATCAATGGGTGCTAGGGCACGGGGAGGTAGCGGCGGTAGTTGTCCATTTTCTGGTGCTTCTAGGGCTACATTCAGAGGGGCTTGGTTTCTCGGGTTGACCACATCACCGTCTTCCTGAGCATGGAGTCCCTGGACTTGGCTCGAGCGACGAGACATCTACGGTCAAGGAGGGCAAGATTAGGTGACTCCCCTAGTATATTGCTGGGGTAGATTTGTATAATAGAACACAACACAAACGAATCATTCAAACACCACACAAGTATTCATTAAAACAAGCAGGGATACATGACCCGACGGATTAAAATAACGCGGCTCAACTTTTAAGGGTCGGCCGGGACGACTCGACTACTGAACCCTACAACACGGTCTTCGGGGTCACTGTTTCCGGGATCTCGGGGAGATGCGGGAGGCGTGGGCGGCACTGACTCACAAATCCTCTTGCGCGGTTGGGACGAGGAACATAGCGGAATTCCCTCTAGGATTGGCAGCTCCGCGGCAGTCCTGGGATGGCGTTCCTTGTGTTTGGCACGGTCCACTAGGTAGACACCCCTAAGGAGCTGACTGTGGCGATCTGCCTGCTCCCTAAGGTTCTCTTCGGCCATGGCAAGGCGGCTTTCAGCTTCGGCTGCTCGGGCTTCTGCCTGGGCTACAGCCAGTTTAGCCCTACGCCAACGGGACTCCACTCCCTCAGCACGCTGGATTAAATCTCTCACACGCTGATGCAGTTGGTCGCACAAATCATCGAGGCTAAGCAAATAGCCAGACATAGCGACAACTGTGGGGTTCTTCTCTGTCCCTGCAGGGCTCTCCAGGTTGCGGATCCTAGCCGCCCAAGCAGGACGGTTTCGATCCAGCGGGGGAAAGTACTTCATGGGAGTGGAACCCAAGTGCCATTCAAACATCTGGCACAGGTACCGCAGCGCCTTGTGAGTTGCAAGTTGAATGGTGTCAGGCATACGGGCTCCAGTGGCGGTGACGCTCCAGGGTTGCATCTCCAAGTACTTATCACTGGCGCCAATATGGATGGTGACCTCACAGCTTTCGGTGCCATGCTCCATGAACTCGCGACCCACGTACTCCGGACATTCCGGAATACCAAGTCGCACCGTGGCAGCATAAAGCACTCTGGGGAATCTATCTTCGTTGATGCAGTAGGTGGTGGTCCAGTCATCCGCCATCTGATTTTCAAGGGTAGGGTTAGCATAACAAGGATAAAGTTTAAGGAGTAATATATTTTCAAGGATTGACCATCCTAGGGCTCCTACGGTCATCGTTTACTACCGGTTCGCGTCCTACAGCCAAGCATGGCATCTGATACCACCTGAAGCACCCCGATCCGAAGATCAAGGCTAAACCATGTATTAATTACCGAATAAGGTCTCCGGCATAATACATGTTACATCAAGTGGAGTCCAGAGTCATACAGAGCTTTATTTAACACGTACATGAGGAGTAAAGTGACAACACAAAGTTACACAGAACAACCATAGGATAACAACTAGCATAACGACATGCAGGACTAGCTCTTCATCCATCACGGCTCCACTCGATCAGCTTGGGTGTGGACACGATCTACTCGTAGTCTTCTGGCACAAAGTCAGGATCCTCTGGTGAAAAATCAACAGGGGTGAGTACAAAAGTACTCAGCAAGCTCCACCTCGCCCTACGGGAGGAGAAATGACATGCACGACGCACATTGAGCACAATGCATTAGCAATGCAACTAATGGTATACAACTCCTTCCCAACACAACCCACAATAGGTAGCTCACTAGTTGTCAGGACCACACCATAGCCTGCCCATACCGTGGGCACGGACCATTTGAATGGATTATACACTCTGCAGAGGTCGTACACTGTACCCACATGCTCGGCTGCCCGAACGGACAACCGACATAGCCGACACCCAGCCGTGGTCACGCCCCAGCCCGGCCGCACAACCCTCGGGCCTTGACCCCAATGGTCTATACCCGTAAACCATCCCTGTGACCTTCAGGCTAACCACTGGGATTAGGCTAAGTCCGGCCCATTCCGGAACCTCTGGTCGTACTAAAGTAAGCTAGGTGAGATGTCAAAACAACTCGGTCCTTATGGTTCACCAGGGCAGCAACCATCCCTCAACATGTCAACTCGAGCCTACCACCACAGTAGCACTCACCTGCCAGTCTACCACCACGGTAGCACCGGCTCCAGCATACCCAGCTGCCCTGGTCTCAGCCAGATCCCTTCGTATCCTATTCTCAGCTCTGGATATGCATGACTACTCAGATGCATGCATGAGCACACTCAATCACTCAAGTACTAGTATATGTAATCGATCCTAGACCCAGGCTACAGCTAACCGTCCTCACACGGATGCAACCGCTCATGTAGGGGTCGATGAAACTTGCCTTCGCTTGCGTACGTGTCGTCGGCGGCAGTTTCCTGCTCTTGGTACGGGTCTTCTAGCTCTTTGGAAGACTCCTCCTCGGTCACTCCGTGATCTACGGGCGAAAACGGCACAACCGGCAAACAAACACAAGCAAGTAATAAAATAACCTCAAATGGAGACGAAAATAGGTGGAATAGATAGTATATGATTTGATGAGAGTTTAGGAAAAAGAGTTACATTAAAAGGAGTTGATATGAAGGAGATATTGAGTTTACAATATTGATTGGTAGAATGATTTGGATTAAGTGCTCATGGCCTGGGGGTGTTTTGGGCCTTTATTAGTGGAGTTAATGGTCGGGGGAGCTGCCTGTCATCTTACCTTGGCGCGGAACAGCTAGAGGAAGATGGTCAACTGTTGGAGCTTCGTCTCGTGAGTGAGCTGGACTCGGGAGGAGTGGTTCAGCTAGCGGAGCGAAGCGGCTCGGTGTGCTTGGCTGGTGACGGGGCTCGTCACGGCCTTGCTCTTTTTATAGGCGAGGAGAGCAGCAGCGGTGTTGCGCAAGGACGGCGATGGCGTGGGCTGTGGCAGCTCGTCGTCAACGCGAACAGTGGCAGCGCTGAAGGCGCGACCGCCGAGGCGGCAAAGCCGGCGAGGGCGCTGCAGCGGCGTGGGCGAGGTGCGGACGCGGGAGTGGGCGGCACGGCGTGATGCCGGCGGCAGTGCGCGGTTCCGTCGTGGGGCCGGCGTGTCGCGCGTGCGCGAGCGAGCGGGTGAGGCGGTTCGGCGGAAAAAATCTCGGCCGGCACTGTGCGTGGCGACCCCGATTTTTAGCGCGGTGGGTGCTGCCATGACGGGTCTTTTCAAGGTCAATGGTGTGGGAATGATGAAGTTATGGCAAAGGAGGTAGACGCTGTCATGATTGTCTGGGAATTATGGCATGGTACGGTGACTCAAGAGGCTTTTATGGAGACGAGATGATTTTTGTCGTAGGTGTAAGCATGCGTATGCTGGTTACTGGTGGGAACGAATGTACTAACGCAAGACAAGAGTATAAAAAATAGTTTACCTAGTAGTTATGTAATACTTCGTATAATGTTAGTATTATTTTACGTTACTAGTTTAATTGCAACATAAGTTTTATTTGAGTGATTATTGGAATTTGTGGTGGCCCTACTAAGTTGAGGATCTACACCAACTCACTTCAGAGTCGGTCAGCTTCTAGTTACTTAGTGTACCGGGTCCTTTTGACGGCAGAGCCGCCTTTTACTTCCGGGAGGCAGAGCCTTCCAACAGATGAAGCTGGCTTCCGGGTGGCAGAGCCAACCTTCGATGAAGCCCAGACACTTTTGTGATCCCGGGTGGCAGAGCCAAACTTCGATGGATCACAACTTATACACTAAGTACTTAAATTTAACCGGGAGACTAACACTTATAAAGACGCTTATCTTATTGAAGCAACAAAGGAACACACACCTAGCACACTCTACCTATGCTCACTTCTACCGTGCCCTTGGATGTGTGTGGGATGGAGTGGAGTAGTATGGCATGGCAAGGGGTGGCACCCTCCTTATATAAGCACACATACCCTTTTGGATGAGTGACACTTGTTACACTTTAGGAAGTTCTCTAGAAATATCTAATTCTAAAAAATTCTAAATTTTACCATGACAAGAAAATATACAAGTTTCTTGTCTTCTTATGATTCTTGTGGAACATTTTAGAACTTTGTCATGGTGAATAAAATTTTGTCATGGTTTATCTTTATTTTTATAGAACATTCTAAAAGTTTGCATTATAAATTTCAACACCTCCTTAATCGTGATGAAAACTGAAATGTTACCTACGCCTTGTTCTTCTTGGAGGACAACGAGCCGGTGCGTCGGGAACGCACCCGCACCCGTGCTGGGACGGGGGCCACGGAAACGCTGGGCGGTGGACGACCACCGCGAACTTGACGAGTGCTGAACGCGGTGTGACCAAGACGACGACGACCACCAGTCTGGTCACCAACGCCACCTCAGGATTGCGCCGCGTGCCGCCTCCGGCGTCTACTGTCCGCGCTTGCCAAACGAGGAGGAGCTGCAGAACAGAAGCTCAGCTGACCTACACTCTATCTTCTCTGCGCATGCGCATGCGCACGAGCTTAAGCGCAGCTTGGCGGAGCTCGACGGAACCCAAGTGAGCAATCTTCAAGCAAACAACCCCCAAACAAAATTGCTCTTCATTGGGGTGCAGGACTACATGGAGAAGGCGCTGCATTTTGCTGTGAGACTCGGACTCGGCGACCTCGCCACCGAGAATGCAGCTTGGTCCGCGGTGCGCGACGGCGAGACTGTGGTGCCAGCCAGCCGCGTCTACATTCGGCTTCGTTCGGCGCTGCACCCATCTCCAGTACGTGACCTGGTGCTGCCCACGCCGCTTGCGCTTCCTGTCTCGGCGGGCGCCTCCCTGGAAGACGCTGGGGCGGTGGCTTCTGGGACGCCATCAACGGCGTGCGCCGCCTTCGACGATGCCGGCCCCGACATGGGCCACGACACAGCGGAGGCCTTCGCCAGCACGGGCCAAGATGGGCCCCCATCCTTGGCCGATGAGGCCAATAGCACAGTGGGCCATGTTGGGCGCCCTGCTCCGGCTGGCTTGGAGGCCGTTTCGTCGCTGGCCAGCTTGGGCTGGGACAGGCCGGCTTCTCACCCAGACGAAGATGAAGGCGAAGGCGTCGACGCCTTGTTCCGCGCGCCAGAGGCGACGACCGACCTCCAGCCGAACCTTCGACATGACAGCCGCCCGCCGGAGTGCACGTTTGGCCAAGAAACCCACCATGCCAGTGGTTGAACGCGCACAAAGAAACCTCTGTCGCAAGCTGGGCCTCGAGGATGCTGAGATCGCGCCGGTCGAATAGGTACTCAGGGAGTTCATTGGCATGTTTGTGGGCCGGTGCCTGAAAACATCATTGCGGCCATGACCGCAATCTTCGATCTGGATGATGAAGGAGAAGACCTGCTCAATGAAGCATTACTGTAGCACGCAGGAGAAGCCTTTGGGGACATGCAGCTGGGAGATGAGGCTGGGGCCGTTTATACCCACTGCATGGTCTGCGCAGCGCTACTTTTGCCTACACATGTATCTTATTATCAGTACCTTCTACCGCCCTATTGGCTGCGACCTTCGGGCTACAACTTTATGTTCTACACTTCGCCCTGCTGGCTATGACCTTCGGGCTACTACTCTACTTAAAACCATTCGCCCTGCTGGCTACGACCTTCGTGCTAACTGCTTCGCCTTGCGACATACACGATGCCTGAACCTCATGATGCGCTTGACCAGTGGCGGAGGACCTGTTATGGCCTACTATGGCAGCTGCCATACCTAAAATTTTAAAGTCTACATATCATAGTGTACAACATAAACGAAAAGGAGATAGTGCAGATCATAGTCTACAGATCATTTTGTTGTTTTTCCTTTCCCCCCTACGTTTTCTTCTTTTCTTCTATATTCCCGCCATACCTGGCTTTACTGTTGTCCTCCGCCACTGCGCTTGACGACTGTCAATCTTTAGGCAACCGCAGCGCAGGTCCAGTGGCCACTTCCGAACACAAGTTTTAGCGCCCTACACAACACGAATGACAAGTGAAACACCAAATATCTTAAGTTGGAACGTCCGTGGCCTCAATACGCCAGCCCACTGCCTTACAGTACATGAAACTGTCTCAGCGACACCTTGCCACATCGCCTGCTTCCAAGAAACTAAGTTGCATACCATCGACCAATCACTGGCGAATTTCCTAGGTGGTTACCGTCTAAATAAGTTTGCATACAAGCCTGCGCACGGCACTAGAGGAGGTATACTGGTCGCCTGGAATGAAAACATCATTGAAGTCCACAATACAGCTTTCGGAAGATACTCTCTCACGACCATGATGACTGTGAGAAGCACAGGCCAATTCTTCAAACTTATCACTGTCTATGGGCCTTCAAGACGCCCCGAGAAAGAAGCTTTCCTACAACACCTCCGAGATCTTAAGCCACAAGATGACACAAATGGCTCCTTCTAGGCGATTTCAATCTAATCTACCAAGCGAGAGACAAAAACAATAGAAATCTTAACCTTCGCCTTATGAGACGGTTCCGCAACACCATAAACAACTACGAGATAAAGGAAATTCGCTTGCAAAACAGAAAGTTCACTTGGAGCAACGAACAGCGCCGACCAACAATGGTTAAGCTTGACAGGTTCTTTAGCAGCTAGGCTTGGGACATAGCCTTCGACGACCACGTTCTACATGCGCTCTCCTCCTCCCACTCGGACCACTGCCCGCTGCTTCTATGTAGTAAGGCAGGACCTCGCAGGCCTACTCCTTTCAGATTCGAGAATGTCTGGATGCGCCTACCCCGCTTCCAAGAAGTGGTTGCATCGGCATGGAATGCGCCAACACAGCACACTGAAACATTCCACCGGCTAGGGCATGTTAGGAATAAACCTGACTGGTCATGTGTGTGCGTTGGTGTGTCGCGTGTGCGTGTGCAGGATAGCTGCACGGGGCTGTTAGCTGCAGGAATGAGTCGCAGACGTGCCTTCCGTAGAGCTCGGCGAGAGGCCAGATCGTGCGCATGAGGAGTGGCTCACGTACGTTCTGGCCGGGTCTTCAGGAGCTAGTGCATGCGTGCGAGTGCCGAAGTGGCAGTTGCTAGGCGCTGCAGCTATAAAGCGCGATGTAGTCTCGTTCATTTGGGTTGAGCCGAGGGGAATAAGAGAAGCCAACATATAGGCTGTTCGGCGGCCGGGGCGTTCGTCGCCATATCTCGTGTTCTTGTGATCGTCCGTCGATCCTCGGTTCCAACAATTCGTATCAGGGCTAGTTCGTCGTGGGAGGCACTCCCCTCGCCGGACGCGCGCTGGCGTCAGCTGGCAGCGTGATGGCAGCGGTGGTTCAGTGCAGCGGCAAAGAGCGCACTGGCGGCGGCAAGGCGAGGTCGCCGTGCCATGTGTCGGCCTGTGCATAGTCGCCAATGGTGACGCTGCGGCAGTGGATCGTGTGTCGATCCTGCCAGGCGTGATGTGCTCGACGGCGTGTGTTGCCAGAGCCGAAGAAGTCGGCGTGTGTCGCCGGAGCTGTAGACGATGGCGTGTGCCGACGTCAGGCGCGTGTCGCCAGCGTCGATGGAGCTCGTTGTGTGTCGCTGAGGAAGCAGGCGTGTGTCGCCGGCAGAGAAGAAGACGGCATGCGTCACCGAGGAAGAGGATGAATGCCGTCGGGTGCGTGCAGAGGCGATGCATGTGCTGCGTGGTTCGCGTCGTCGAGCGTGGAGGTCGTGGTGGCAGCCATGGCGACGACGACGATGGGAGCAGCAACATCAGCTCTGGTGATGGCAAGCGTGTGGCGTTCGCACGGAGCTGGGGCATGCAGAGGTGGCCGCGTCAGATCGTGAGGCCGTAGCGGCGGCTCGGGCGATGAAGATGACGGTAGCAGGTTGCAACAACTCCGGCAACGGCAAGTCAGGTTTAAGGGGGTGATTGTTAGGAATAAACCTGACTGATCATGTGTGTGCGTTGGTGTGTCGCGTGTGCGTGTGCAGGATAGCTGCACGGGGCTGTTAGCTGCAGGAATGAGTCGCAGACGTGCCTTCCGTAGAGCTCGGCGAGAGGCCAGATCGTGCGCATGAGGAGTGGCTCACGTACGTTCTGGCCGGGTCTTCAGGAGCTAGTGCATGCGTGCGAGTGCCGAAGTGGCAGTTGCTAGGCGCTGCAGCTATAAAGCGCGATGTAGTCTCGTTCATTTGGGTTGAGCCGAGGGGAATAAGAGAAGCCAACATATAGGCTGTTCGGCGGCCGGGGCGTTCGTCGCCATATCTCGTGTTCTTGTGATCGTCCGTCGATCCTCGGTTCCAACAGGGCACAAGCTCCACTGCACAGCGAGAGCGCTAAAAAATGGAGCAAAAGCATCATCTCAGACACAAAAATGAAATTGCACATGGCACAGGAAGTCATCCTGCGACTTGACGAGGCACAGGATAGAAGAGAACTCACGGACACGGAATTTAACCTTCGAGCTAAGCTCAAAAAGAGACTGTTGGGTTGGGCAGTTCTGGAAAGAGTACGAAGAAAGCAGTGCTCCCGGATCACTTATCTGCGTGAAGGCGACGCCAACACCAAATTTTTCCACCTCAAGGCCAACGGAAGAAGAAGAAAGAATTTCATCCAAAGACTGCGCCGTGATGCGGGCTGGGCCATCACCCATCAAGACAAGCAACATCTAATCCAAGACCATTTCTCTACTATGTTGGCCCAACCTGAACCGCGGTCCAAAGATTTCAAGTGGAGTGCTTTGAGCCTTCCGGATGTTGACTTGACTTCATTGGACAGGCCTTTCGCACAACTACCGCAGGACAAAGCCCCTGGTCCGGATGGTTTCACTGGATTATTTTTTAAAAGATGCTGGCCGATAATAAAGCTGGACATTATTGCCGCAACCAATGCGTTCTACAACTTGAGATGTACGGAATTTAATCTCCTCAACAAAGCCAACATCGTCCTCATTCCAAAACTGGAAGGAGCTGAGGATATCCGCGACTACCGACCAATCAGCCTAATTCACGCTATCGCAAAGATCATCTCCAAAATTCTTGCTCTACGGCTAGCCCCCTTCTTGAATGCCCTCATCTTGCCGTGTCAGAGTGCCTTCATTAGAGGTCGAACCATCCATGACAACTACATGTATGTGCGCAACATTGCACGCAAATTCCACAAGAATCGAACGCCATCATTACTTGTGAAACTAGACATCTCCAAATCATTCGACACGGTACACTGGAACTACCTTCTCTCACTGATGCGGCACAGAGGCTTCACAGCACGCTGGCGAAAATTAGATTGCTGCCAATTTAGCATCCTCCTCCTCGTGCATACTACTCAACGACGTCCCTTTGGACCCTATAATGCACGGTAGGGGACTGCGACAGGGGGATCCCCTCTCCCCACTACTATTCATACTTGCGATCGATCCCCTACACCATCTACTTCAGGAGGCTATAGACCGGGGAATACTCAGCAAACTGCCAGGCAGAGCAGCAAGACTCCGACTCTCTATGTACGCGGATGATGTGGTAAGTTTCGTAAAGCCTACTGCCACAGATATCAACAATCTCAGGAACATCCTAATCAATTTTGGGGAAACGACCGGTCTCCGAACGAACATACGGAAAACGATTGTCACGCCAATCGCATGTGATGGCATCAATCTTGATAACGTCCTGGCCAACTTGCCGGTCGCACGTGCAGCCTTTCCGATTAAATATCTTGGCCTGCCTCTAACAGTACGGCGCCTACGGAAGATAGATTTTCAACCATTGATTGACAAAGCTGTGGGTAAACTATCAACTTGGCAAGGAAGGAACCTCACACAGGCGGGACGCGTCTACCTCACTAAAATGGTCCTCTCTTCACAACCAGTCTATCTGCTCACTGCACTGAAGGCGACGAAAGAGGTGCTAGAGGACCTGGATAAAATAAGGAAGCGCTTCTTATGGGCGGCCGGCGACGAATTGACAGGGGGAAAGTGCAAAGTCAAATGGACCAAATCCAGCATGCCCAAGGAACTAGGGGGCCTGGGAGTCCTTAACCTCGAAAAGTTTGCTCATGCATTACGCCTACGATGGCTCTGGCATAATTGGGTATCACCAGACAAACCATGGGCTTCCACAGAGCTCCCTTTTGAAGAGACTGACCGCCTGCACCACCATCCGAATTGGTAATGGCTGAAAGGCGAGCTTCTGGGAATCAGACTGGGTCCAAGGAAGGCGACCTAAAGACATCGCACCACTACTTTATGCTAAATCTAAAAGGAAGAATCACAGAGTTGCTGACGCCTTACTTCATAGTAACTGGATCAGAGATCTCGATCATAGAACGGGGTTCACTGCCAAGCACTTCATACAATTCGCAAACCTGTGGAACATGATACGCAACGTTCACTTGGATGACGGCCAGGACGACAGTATTACTTGGAAACTCACGGCCTCTGGGGTTTATACTGCGGCCTCGGCCTATAGGGCACAATTGTTGGGCTGTACCAGGGCGCCTATAATCTGCTCTATCTGGAAGACCTGGGCGCTGCCCAAAGCCAAGTTCTTTACCTAGCTCATTACACAAAATCGCGTCTGGACCTCGGACAGGTTGGCTCGACGTGGTTGGGACCACAGCCCCTCTTGCCCACTATGTAGAGCAACAATGGAAACATCGCTCCATCTCATTTCTGAATGTCGATACACCAGAAGAATCTGGGGCCGAGTAGCTACATGGGTGGTGCTGCCGGGACTAAGCCCTCCTAACTGGAAGCCATCTAGCAACACCTTGGAATGGTGGATCAACGTCACAACAACCCCAGCTACGCCGCGGAAGGCAGTACGAACGCTAGTCATGCTTGTTATCTGGGAGATCTGGAAGGAAAGGAACATGAGAATCTTCCAACATAAGGAGTCAAGCGCACTCTCCCTCCTCGCGAAAATTAAAAACGAAGCTGCGGCCTGGGCCTATGCTGGGGCGACTCACCTAGTGTCCTTAATAGCGCTACCAGTAAATTCAAGCTTATATTTTTCTTTTGTAACTCCCCGGTTAGCCGGATTTGTAACTCCTTTTCTTCTTTATCAATGAAATAAGCACAATCTCGTACTTGTTCGTTCAAAAAACATAAAAACAAGCCAACAATGACTGATATGTTTGCGTGGACCCAAAGGCCATTCTCAAGTAGTAGATCACTCCCAGCGATCTGTCAACTATACCGTAAGAACCAAGATCAATATGAAGGCAAGCAGAAATACAGGTACCGTACCGGGATAGGAAATATATCATACATAAAACCAGCCAAAGAACTATAAAACCAAAGAGGAGCATGTATCCCATACATTCTTACTGTAATACACCGCGAAACTTCAAGACAGCAATAGAAGTACAACAGCAATGCACACGGGTCCAATTCTTATATATAAAGGTATCATGAGAGCACTAATATGGATTCAGCTTTTCAATCTATGGAACAAATAAATCAAGCAGAGTTCAGCTATGTATCACACTTCCACTGGTGATACATCACTGGACAAAAGTACCAATTCCGTCGTTAAAACAGGTTTCTTTTGATGCCTGGAAAGTTGCCCCTCCACGTCTTTCTTGAGTGTCCCATCATCGAAACCTTTAATCTGGACATCCTTGAGTTCAGACAGAAGTTCTAGCCCAGAGAACTTCATTGCTTTCCCTGACTTCTCATAGCAGGAAGCCCTCAACAGCTCAAGATTTCGCAGTGCTCGTGGTCCGAAAGTTACATCCATGCTGGAATAGCAAGAAATCTCGAGTACCTTTACTGTTTCAAAGCATTGTGACGGTCTTCCGTTCAACATGACACAAAACTTGAGTTTACCATCAGGAAGCTCCTTGATATATAGACGTAGAATGTATACTTTAAGATCACCGAGTCTGCTCAAAGTATTTTCAGGTAATGTAGTCATCTCCAAAACTAACTTCCTGAGATTGTCAAGCTGATTGATCCATTCTGGCAACTTGTCTCCTAGGCCGTACAGTTTAAAGCTCTGTAGGCTCTGAAGTTTAATTTCAGGTTCTGAAGTTCCATTGGTGGTCTCGGGAAACAGGCCTTCCATACAGTCTTGGTTGTGCTTGTTGAGCCACACTGACAAGGATTCTAGACGAGAGTGGCACAAGATGGCAGAAGACAGCTCCTTGACATTTTTGTTGCTGACTCCATACACCCCAAGTTTTCGCAGTTGGGTGAGTTTCTTGAGCTCTTTCAGGATGACTTTGCCCCCTGCCACACCGATGTTGATAACTCCAAGTGTATGCAGCGCTGTCAATTCTCCAATCCCTGACATCACTTCAACACCAACTAGATGAAGACATCTGCGGAGTCCGGACATCTTGAATGCTACAACATGAGGTGCTGATCGATCCACAGGTGGGACCGTGGGGCCCACACGCATGTATTGCAGCTTCTTCAGGTTAGTGATGGACGTTGGAATTTTTCTTATTTTAGTGTATCTGACATCAAGAATTTGGAGCTGTCTTAGCTCACCCACTGAACATGGCAGATACTTGATCTCACTGCATCCTCTCAGCGAGAGAAACTTGAGGCGACGCAGCAGTTTTAGAATCTTCTCGAGGTCTTTATCTGTCACACCTGATGCATCCTCCAGATCAAGAACCCGAAGCACCTTCATGCTTTCAGAGATAAAGAATTCTTTCCATGTCCCAAACACTGTCAAAGATCTTAGCCTGGAGAAGTCAATGCTCTGGAACACAATCCGGTCTCTGTCCCAGCTTTCTCCGATGACAAGGTGCCGTCCTCTGCGTCTGCTTGTTGGACTGCAAACTCCTTGTAGTTCAAAGATCTCAATTGCAGTGGCAATGTTTTCTTCGGGAGGTCGTGTGACCATGTATTCGTGGAAGATATTGCTAACTTCGTAGGAGACCATTCTCATCTGTGTGATGGTTGTGAGGAGTGGCCGGTGAACCATGCTCAACTGAACAAGCTTTGAGAAGTGCTTCTCTGCATTCTCATTCGCGGTATTGCTGTCACTGTCCCTGGAGTACCCCTCTGCAACCCACCGCATGAGCAAACGCCGCCTCCGAATGCTGCTTTGCCCAGGGAAAATCAATAGGTAGGCGACGTGCTGCCGGACGGGCTCCGGCAAGGCACCGAGGTAGGAATGCATCCAGCTAAATAGGTCAGCTAAAGAAGCAAACTCCGGCCAGGTCTCCAGGTTGTTTACGAATTGATCATTCAGAATTCCTGCCTTTTCTTCCCAATTGAATTGTTGGGCCAAATAGTCCGCTACAGCAACTATTACTTTCGGAAGTCCACCACACTTCAAAATAAGTGGTCTCAGCTTTTTATCAATATCGTCTGCAGGGATATCTGGATTCTTAGTTATTATCTGCATGGACCATAAATAGAGTTGCAACAGGTCCGAATATTGGAAGTTTGGATATATGAAACTGACAGACATAGGAACTATTGTCACATGAATAAGATATATGTCATAACTCAAATGAAAGTAATTTCAGGTAACAACTGAAACTGTTGACTTGTGACTTGCTTGTAAATTTATATACTGCTACGGCATAATTATGGCAATGGTGATAATTTTTTATACTTTTTTCCGGTGACAAATTTTCTTTCTTTCCATCGTATATGCTACTACAAAAGGGATTTTTAGGGTGGGTAAAAATATATTTTTAGAGGTAGGTCCAGTATCTGCGTCTACTTCTCACAACTACAAATTGATTTAGGGGGCGTGTAACGTTCTCATCCCTACAAATCAATTTTTCTGAAAATAAAAAATATTAGGAAAAATTAGAAAACAGCAAAATATATAACATCATTTCAAAACCAATATATTATAGCATTATAACGTTTTGGTACACACATACAATGGAATCGGACAAATATAACAACTCATAACACTTTAAGGATCGAAGTATTTTTTTTGTTTTCATAATTAATTGACATAATCTTTGTTATATCACAGATAGAATAATCAGTTCTATTTATATGAAAAGAATAATTATTTTAAGGCCCTTTACCACACCTATGTGTGGTATGGAGGACTACATCAGATGCTCATAGCTATCCTTTTAGTTAATAATGAATGAAACGTAACAACTCCCGCAGTGCCATTTTGTTGTTTTATAGGCTGACCATGCCATTTACTGTGCGATGAATAGATTGAGGGATCGCTAGATGAAATAGAATGTTTACAATAATTGCCATTGTGGAATACTCCCTATATATGTTTTCATTACATATTGTATTTGGTTTGTTATAAATTAAACTTGGTAAACTTTGACCAAATTTATAAAAATAAATAATAATATTTACAATATCAAATTTATTTCATTGAACCTACCATGAAATATATGTTGATACTACATATGTTGGATAAAACAGTTGTTGCTATATTTTTCTATAGACGTAGTCAAAGTTAGTCAAATTTGACTTAGAGCAAACCTAATACGACATGTAAAGGAAAACAGAGGGAGTAGTGGGACTGTTGCATGCACACCGAACTTCATACAGATGAAATATATCTCCTTTCCCCGGTTGTGGAACTGGTACTACAAATTCGGGACTAAAGACACGGGTTATTAGAGTTCCCACACCCAGAACTATAGATGGCAGGGTTTGTGCAAGACAAAAAAATTACTCCGCACCTACGACTCAAACTTGAGACATCTTGCCTCGCACCATGTGCCACCCCACCTAGAAAGCACATATAACTCTAGTTGGGATCCTATCCTTTTGAACTAACTCGTAGAGGACCCTTTTAGTCCAGGTTGGTTCATGAACAGGGGCTAAAGGGTGACCCTTGTAAAGATTGACTTTTAGTCCCGGTTGGGGCCACCAACCGGAACAAATGAGGGGCTCCAACCAGTAATAAATGTCCCTGCCCCCCGGCCACTCAGCTGGCCATTGGATCTGGAATAAAGTCTTTATTAGCTCCGAGCCCAACATCAGCTGGGACTAATGTTAAAGATCAATTCTGTACTTAGTGCATTCGCCTTCTAGTTTTGTTGAATGTAGGTTTTTTTTTCTGAATTAAACATTTGCATCGGCACATGTTACTAATGTTGAGAACACAAGTATTATAAATTCATAAAAAATTAGGACCCATAGCAATGGTAAAGTTCAATATCTTCACTACTAGAAAAAGAGTCATCCAATCACCACAAAATACGTACCGGTGGGAATTAAGATCTAGTGCTAATGCTATCTTTAGTGCTGGGTCTAAATTCCACTAGTATTCTTGCGTTGGATGTAAGATCCCCGAGAACTTTAACATTGGTTGATGTTATCAATCGTCACTGAAAGGTCATTCATGGGTAAATTCAAAAGAAAAGTGTCTCCTTCCATGTTATATGTGATGTGAGTGTGAAATTGTAATAAAAGTAGCTCTAATTAGGCTATTAACATAGTTATTGAGACTAAAAAGTTTGTTGAGCGTATTTTTAGGCTATTTTTATATCTCATGGATGAAATCCAAACATTACAAGACCATCCAAATCAAATGCCAAGTTATAGCAAAAAAAAAAGAAGTCATAGCAAAACAGTAGTGATATTGTTCGGCCATCTATTTGTGCAGGGCCGATCTATCCCCTTATGTATCAGGCCCATGTCTTGCAAATTGTTGGGCCATATCTACTTATCTCTATGCCGGTACGGTGGTTGTTGGATATTACTTCACAATTATATATTTTTCCATCTAAATTCAAAATTCTTTTTTCTATGCATCACACCTTCATGTATATGTCTTTCATGATTTAAGTAAAACATTAGTTTGAACTATATGTTTAGTTTGGAAATTGGTATTCTCGGCTCTTCCTTCATACCTGTATACCGTCATACACGGTGACACATTTCAAGCATACATACTTGAAGTTAGTATTTTCAATGTTGAAACTAGCACAAATACCTAATTTAGAATAATATATTGGTTTATTTGGGATATATTTTTATAATGACAAATGTAGTAATTTCTGTGGAGATTGAGAGGTTAATTCAGTGAATTTGAATAAATGTAAATTTAGGGGTCATTTAAAACTTTGTAATGGCATATATGGGTAATTTAGTTGATGGTGAAGGTGTTACTTATTGAACTTTCTGTAGTTACTGAGATGGTTAATTTGGAAAATGATTTTGGGTCATTTTAGAAGGAGAGCTAGATTTTTTATAAAATATAATAGTTTGTCCAATAGCTACTACAGAAATGATGATTAAAGTCTACTAGATCGTTAGCCGGATGTTTCTAATTTTTGTGAGAATTTTTAAATTTTTAGTTCTTCCTTTTTTCAGTACATCTCTTGTGGATTAACATGGATATTTTAAAAGAAGTATCGAATTAGTAATAGTACAATAAGGTACACAAAAACATTGCAATTTTATCAATCTTGTACAAGAAGAATTTAATCAATTTATGTGTGGTCATGTCCCTGCAGTAGGTAATTTATTCTAAGATAAGACTGGTTTACCTATTTTCTGCTGGTTTGTTTATCGAGCATTTATCCCACTAAAGAAATTAAGACCGGACTAATTGTAATAGAATCCAATGTCAATAGACTTAAGAGACGGGTTCCAATGCTAATACTTTATGTTTACTACACAAATCCTGCTTGGACTAGGATTCAAAAGTGGTGTGCTGTTAGAATTATAGTTAGCGTTGAATCCTAAATGTGTGATGTCCTTGGTGGGGATTATATAAAGAAGGGGACCTATCGTTCAAGTAGAGTTGTGGAGGAGTACAAACCACTTGTACTCTTTCGAAGTTGTGCTTAAAGAATTTGCGGCCGGCTTTGCAGAATTTGTTATCATTGACACAAGTCAGCAGGGGAGCCACCCACCTATTATTTAATTCAGCATCATTTTTATTTCGTTCCCACGAGAAGATGAACCTACAACCTATTGGGTTCTACTTAGATGCTCTATAACTACTAGGCTAGAGATTCCTTCGTTAAAATTCGGTTCTCTTGTCATGGTTACATCGGCCCCATCATCTATAGTTTTCTACAAGATTCATGTATGAAGTTATTAAAGACAGTATAAGCTTCTTTAATTTAGTATTTGCAATATCCTTTCAAGATTCACAGGTTGTTGAAGATAACTAGGGGTATCAGTTCTAACAGGGTTTTGTGATTTGGTCTTGTTAGATGGCAAATCCAATCTCACATTGGTGGTTAACCTAGTGGTTGATGTGAAATATTTGTTAATGATCAACATGCTTAAAATGCCTAATCAAGACTTGACTTAGCCAGGTCTTGTAGATCACGCAATATATCGTTAACATTCTTAAAATGCCTAATTAAGACTTGACTTAGCCAGGTCTTGTAGATCACGCTATATATCGTTCGATGACATATTTTTTATCACTAGAAAATTTTCTAGATATCATCCAATGTAAGCACTGCTATGCAGCACAAAAATTATATAAGATCACTGTAAATGTGTGGTTATCAGATACATGAAAATCTGATGTGTATAGACTTATATATGATCAGTGAAATGTATAGTTACGATGATATTCACAAGGGTGATGTGGCAGCAGTGCTAAGGTGGACAAGTTTTCCTATTCAAGAAACCAACTAACACAGCAGGCGAACTAGGGACAGGTAATTGGTGAACACATGAAAGATTTACAAGATGCCAAAAAATATATTAAAGGAAGAAACTGTGTCTTGTGTGTCAACGCACCTCCTTTTTGAAGAGCTTAATGGCTGCCCTGACTTCTAGACATCTGACGTTAAACACGAGCTCCTTCTTGTCTGCGCAGTGTTGGGCAATGCTTTCATCATTTGTAATGACAATAACAACGCTTCTAGAAGGCCTGGAGACCAATGCATTTCGAATCGATTCCCACTTATCTGTTGACTTCATATTATCAATAACAACAAGGTACTCGACATGATCGTCGATTCCTATTTCTTGACCAGTGGATGATGTAGCTTCATTTGCTTCAAAACAATATGAATGGAGCGAAGAACTGCTGAAGTCTGTCAAACTGTATTCATGGGATGCATCCATCCAGACATACCTTTTGTATTTCTTACTACGAAGCATGTTGCAACACAAATTTCTAACAAAAGCTGATTTCCCGGCACCAGCTGTCCCCCACATGGACATCACTCTAGAACCATTTGCACGTGCTAAGGACGAATAGTTGGGAAGTTCAGTGACTTCTGATATGCGTCCAATAAGAGGACCCTAAGAGTAACAAATATCTAGGAGTTAGGATGCAGTCATGCCAAATTGAACGTGTGGATCATAGAGCCAATAATGCACTTAAACCTTTTAATTTATTGACAATAATAATGAAACAATTACTTTTGCCATTAAAATCTGTAGTTAGTGAAAGATTACAATATGTACAAGAAAGGCGAAAGTCATCTATTACGTGGATGTACTGTGGAAAAAACAATAAGACACAATATAAATAAACAGTTAGGTTTAAAATTTGTTCGAGATGGATGGCTTTTATTTTTTTCAATCATTGTAAAAATTCTCTTGAAGTTTTCATAAAATAACGTCAGTTGAATAAATTTTCATCAGTAGGCGGTTGACATATGTGCTTGGAAGAGAATTGCAAATTGCTATGTCTCAGAGGCTAGTATACTATAACAAAACAAAGTAAAACATAATTGAGAAGTGAGTTTACCTCATTGCCCTTGGAGAAGACACAGAGTGGGTAATCAACCCAGAAACGCTGGACATATGGAAATCCCGTGCAAGAGCATGCGACCTGGAACTGCTGTGTGAGCACAACAATACGACTCCCATTACTACTGTCTGGAAGGTACTCCTGAAGAGCAGCCCAATTTTCCCTAGAGGACAGGTCTTCGAGGACAATGAGGTACTTTTGCTTGTTCACTTGATCCTTCACCTTGGTTTTCAGGTGTCCCAGATCATCCACCGCCACTGACGCCTGATTTCTCTCCCGGGCACCAGATCCACTGAACTGATCGTTTAAGCTTCTTAGGATCCCATGGAGATCAAAAGAATTCCCCATGGCGACCCAAGCACGGACGCTGAAATTTCTCCAGATTTTTGTGTTTTCGAAGGCCTCCCTGATGATGGACTTGGACGCTGCTCCATGGTCGTCGCCGAACGCCCAGATGGAGATCACCTCACGGTTGCTGCCCCTCTTGGTGACCAACTTTGTGAGAGCATCCATGTCTCGTTGCTTCAAGTCAGATGAACCAGCAGTCGCCTGCTGCCTCATCTCGTTGACATGGTTGAAGCCAGAGTCATCGCTGATAAGTTTGTAGCGAGAGCTTCTCTCACCCAAATCCTGGACTCTCCCCTTTAGCTGCTCTAGGACGTCGACCGCCTCATCCAGCGCCCGAGATGGTGCCATGCATGACGGAACCATGCGGCACCACCAGTCAGGCTTCGTGTCCAGGTGGAGGATGTACTCGATGCAATCTTCGACGTCATAGGCGAGGTCGCGGACCTGGGTCACGCAGGTGCTCACCATGATGTTCTTGACGTTCTCCTTGGTGGTGGTGCTGAGGAAGGACTGCATCATCTGGAACTCCCCGGCAATGAACACCAGATCCCGCTGCGCCCTCTTCCGCAGCTTCTCCTCATCCTCGATCGCTGTCTGGGCCTTGGACAGCGTTCCCTCCACCAGCGTCTTGGCCACCGTGAGTACCACGTCCGCCATAGCTCTCTTCGTGTCTCCCGGCAGCTTGTTTTTTTGTGTGGTGGCAGCTAGCAACTGATGGTGCTAATACTGGAGATGTGTTTCGTCTGGAACAGCTAAATGCCCATATATAGATAGCATCAGCAACGAGAGAGAAAATTTGGACATTGTTAAATAGGACCGGAAAGACTTGGGTGAAGAGTTGGTCTATTACAATTTAATCTAGCTTCGTCTGTTCAAAGCATTTGCATCTTGGTCAACAGATCTGCACCAGAACCAAAAAAAAAAAAAACAGATCTGCACCTAGAGTACCTTAATCAACTTCCCTTAGGAGCTCTCAATGCAAAACAATTGATGATACCATGCAAGTTGCCTTACGGATCCACATGCAGTTGTTGACTAAAAACAGGGGTGCTTAAGCGTCTAAAATCTAAATGCATTCCTCTTCTTCTCAACAAGTCTCCTGTGTTCATTCTATCATTCAGCAGGAACCATAAGAACACTTTGTATTTCATTTGGCATTTTGATTGCCAGAGCTAGGAAAAGACGTACGTGGTGTGTCTGTCTATGCCCAATGATATACTTGTTAGGTGTTAGCCCTGTTAGCTGAGAGCAGGTTGTTTCCCAAATGAATGTCCACTTATCAAGTCCACGATCTTGAGAAATTGGCTATAAAAGAATGAAGAGAGCTGGGAATTGTTCGTGGGCTTGTACGGTGAGAGGTAGATGAAAATTGTCTGATAACCAAGGGGAGTCCAGAGCTTTCCTAATTGAGATGTTGCCATTCCTTGCCAAGGAAAAGAATTTTGGGAAATTCAGTTTTGGGACATTATCATTCCAAATGTCATGACAAAAGAAGTATGCAGCGGATGTAGCATTTGTATCAAGTGGGCTGATAGGTAAGCAGCTAATCTCCGACAGAGTAAAATGCGCTAGAGGTTCACCAACTCGTAAGGTGTTGACGCAGATTAGATCAAGACACGAAATGCTAGAGTGCAAGGATCGCAACGATTGTCACCTATAGTGCTCCTCCGCCGACTGGTTAGACCAGTTGAAAGGACCGGTCAGACTTGTTCCTTGAGGGGAACTGCGTAGACCTAAAACCATGAGCTAAGGAGGGGCCTCGTTGGAGCTAATGGATCTAGGGTTGTTCTAAGATTGGCAGGCCACTCAGAACGCCCTCGAACACCGAAGAGACGCAAGAAGAACAGCATATAAGGTTGTGGTGACACCGGATATTGGCATGTGTCAAGGAAGAGTGTTGCAAAGGATAAAAGGTTATGCATCATATGACCGGTGGATTTGGAGAGGAGATCGTGTGCCACGGTCAAAGATCTTGCTGACCGAAGAAGAGGAAGTTGACCAGATATTTTGGCTTCGGTTTGGCAAGAGTTATCTTATTTTTAGAATAGTTTTTTTCCTAAGATAGAATCTGCTTTGCCGTAATCGGCTAGGATTGTGTTAGCGTGGGGTATAAATATGAGCCCCCCGGCTATTGTAAAGATTGATACACATCCAACAAACACAAATTTACTCTACTTGCAATTTACCTTCTCGTCGGCGACTTCGCCATCTTTTTCTTTTCTGCGAGTTCTTTCAAGCTGATCAAGGACGTCTCACATTCGAGCGACTTGGTTTGCTGGTAAGTCTTCGTTTACCGAGTAAATATGAGCTTTAGCTTCCCGGCGCATTGCTGTGGCTTCGTTCAGATCTATTTAAAATTTACCGAATTTATCTAAGCTTTGATCTAGGGCGTATCGTTGTTTTCTCATTTAGATTCATTCACAAACTACCCGGCTTGGTGATCTATTTAATCGGCTGTAAGCTCCTTGTTTATTATTATAAACCTTGTAAAGCCAATTAGATTTGATCATAAGCTTAGCTTTGTCCAGATCTAGCCGTCTAGTTGCTTATCGGCATCGGCAGCTCATTGCCGATGCCCTTGTAGATCGCTTTTATTACACGCTCATCATATCCGATCTTTTGTCGTCTTCTGTATCGGCAGAGCCTTGCCGATACCCCACATAAGAGTGATTCGGAAATCCAGCCGATACACTCTTGAATTTGACGGTTTGTTGTTTCCTTGTCAATTTACAGGTCAAATTGACTGGCACGCCTTGGTTCAAATCAAGTGCAGTCCGGGCTTGGCGTACGGGGCTCCTGGGCTTGTTGTGTGATCATTTCGCGTCAACAGGTTGGAAAAGCTAGGGTTTGATAGATAAAAACTAGATGACAAATGTTGTACCCTTTCAAGTCGGTTTAAATAAGAATTCCTATTACAGATCTAAACCTACTCGGATTAAACATGCTAGACCGCTCTGACCGGTCGACCCGACCGGTTAAATAGGTCAGCCACGATAATTGCCAATTTTGGTCATCAACATATGCCCCCTGCATTTTCGGTGATCATTGCAATCCAAAAGGCTAGTACCAAAACCTAGTCCAAGAATCATGCGTTACACAGAATATATCAGCCTAAAACTAATGCTAAGGATGGTACTCATATATCGGCCGTCTTCATCTTCCAGTGTCTTGCCATATGCTAGCATATTTCAAGTATCTTCCATTAGGAGCCCTGGGTAAATGCTCTCCTTGCACTCCACCATATATGAATTCCCGAAGATAACCTTGACGATCTTGTATAGACCTTCCCAACCTGGTGACCACTTGCTAAACTTGCTGCTCTTTGTCCCAAGAGGTAGAATTTTATTCCAAACCAACTTACCAACATGAAAAGGTTTACCTTTTACCCTTTTGTTGTAAGCCCTAACCACACAAAGCTTGACCTTCTCAATCTTCTTCAAAGCTCTCAAACGTATGTCGGTCATCTCATCAATATTGTCTATCATCAAATCATGGTAACCAGCAATAGAAAGGTTATTTTGTTTAGCCAATTTATAAGCGTCCAGATTTACCTCAATAGATAAAATGGTTTCTTACCATATATAAGCTCGAAAGGAGTAACTTTAGTAGCACCATATCTAGATATGCGATGAGCCTATAAAGCCTCGGATAAAATCTCATGCCATCTCCTAAGATTTTCTTCTATCTTCTTCTTGATAAGCTTGATGAAAAACTTATTACTTGACTTGGCCTCACCATTGGCCTGAGCATAGTATTGAGATGAATTGAGCAATTTAATCTTGTAAGACTTGGCAAATTCACGCATCTCCTTTGATATAAATGAAGAACCTTGATCCATCATCAAAGTTTGACAAATACCAAATCTATGAATAATATGCTCTGTAATAAACTAAACTACCTCTCTATGTGTCATATTCTTCAATGGAACTATCTTGGTCCATTTAGTAAAATAATCCATAGCTACCAACACGAAGCGATGCTCCTTTGAAGAAGAATGATTAATTTGTCCAATAAAATCCAACCCTATCCTCGGAACGGACATGGCTTAAATATAGGATGCATCAATGCAGCAGGTACTAACTGTAAATCACCAAAGTCTTATGTTCCCATGTCGGGCCTGAAGAATCCGATGCCAGCGGCGCCCACGGTATCGTTGCGCATACCATCTGAGGGGCAAAAAATTGGTGACATCACCCTTGCACTTGCTAGATTCTCCCGTAGGGGAAGATGGCCTGCCTTGACGCGGAGGCGACCATGATCTCTCTTTAATGGCCAATCTTTTAGAGCTGTCTTTCTGTAATTGTTCAGTAATTGATCAAAAGTGGGCTTGTAGGCTATTGTTTTGCAACTCTTCCCTACACCTTTGATTCATTCACGTTCCAAGTACCCACTTCCGGGCGCTTGGGCTTGAAGGTCTTGGGTCGCCCCTAGGGCTGACCAATTAGAGGGGCCGGTCTTACCGGTCATGCCTAGGCAGTAGGCCTACTCAAGTCCTGCAAGGAACTTGCTTGCCCCCGGGCCCTAAACCTTTGATAGTGATTTTTAGTAACTCCTTGCCATCAGGTGCCTTTTCTAGCTCAACCTACTTAGCTAGAATCTTGTCATTGACATTCTTCGATCTTTCTTCACCAATGATCCCATTTTTTTTCCCTTTAGCTCCTTTGGATTGCTCCAACCGAATGAGCACCTAGCCGTTGTTCAGATCACTGGTTTGGACAGGGAAGGGTGCTTTGTCTCTTCATCTTAAGCAAAATGAATCGTCCTTCATTTATGGCCAATCGTACCTGCCGACGGAAAATATTACAATCGTTAGTCGCATGAAATGAAGAATTATGTCACTTACAATATGCATGCCTTTTTAACTCCTGAAGTGGCAGTATGGCATGAGATAATCTGATATTTCCGTTTTTAAGGAATTCATCAAATACACTATCACATTTAGAAACATCAGAAGTAAACCGCACTTCGTCGTGCCGGCTCATTTGAGTCAGTTGAGTGACAGACAAGAACATGGCCTTTGATAGCCAAACAAACTCAGTAGCATATACTTCTTTTTCCTCATCGTCCGAGGTATTGGATTCATATTCAATAACATGTGTGTTTGAACAATGGGTTTTATAAGTATCTTCAGCATTTTTAAATTTGTACTCTTGGTTTAAATCTTTAATTTTCAATTGATTAATTAAAAATAATCATAACTTTCAATCTTTTCTTTAAAATGAGAACGCAAACCATCCATAGACAAATCAGCCAAATCCTTTTCAGAAATTGACAAATTAAAACATGAGTTTTTAACAACCTTAAATCTTTTAAAATAATCCATTTCATCTCTACCTTGTCTAACTGATGTTAAATTTATCAATTTAACCTCATTATCTACACTGTAAAAGTGATCATGAAATTCATATTTTAATTCATTCCAAAAGTGGACCAAATTTGGACGTAATGAGGAAAACCAAGAAAAAGCAGTTCCAATCGAAGACAAAGAAAATAAACGAACGTGAAAAGCATTACTAGAACTAGCATCTCCAAGTTGAGCAACATATTGGCTAATGTGTTCCCAAGTTGATCTGTAATCATCACCACTAAATTTATGAACTAGGGAACAAACGAATCAGCAGGGGAAGGAACCAAATCAAAATTATCAGAATATGGCCTTTGATACAAACGGCTACACATATCCAATCCAGCTTCGCTTTAAACAGGTTAGCCAGATCTTCCTTCATCCTAGCAAGATCGGCTTCATCATTTCTACTTTGTGGATGTTTGCGTGTTAAAATCTAGATGATGCATGATACGATCAGTGAGTGCCATCGTCGGGAGCATGCAAATCATTAAGCACACCTTTGGCATTGATGGAGAATAAGGAGGTTCGTTGTATGACTTTGTGGTATAGGGTGGCTCAAAATTTACCAATATCATTCGGCCAGGGCCAGCCAAAGAAGGAATCAACATGAGTGGTGCTGGTGTCGCCGGGCTGGCTAGCATCGCACCAATCTGACCGATCAGTTGGACCGTTCTGACCAGTTCGGCTAAAATCGGCCGAACTGATCCTTGTGGTGGCTTGCCCAGCGAAGTAGTTTGGTGGCATACCATATAATGGCTATGATGTAGGTGGTGGCTTAGCCGACGAACTAGGTTTAAGATTCATGGTGGAATAGCTATGATCTACAGCTTTACCTTTAGTCAAAACATGCATTTGATCAGTAAGATTTAGCAACAGATTATTCAACTCCGGGATCTTATCTCCTATGATAGATCCAAATTGATTGGCCATATCAGAAAGTGGATTGCTTACACTGCTTGTTGCATTAGATAAGAACATCGGCATGACAAATTTTTCTTTCTCGACTACACCTTGCCATGGCCTCCCAAAGCATGAGACAAGCCTTTTCTTGGATTCAGCTTCTATTTCTTTAAGCTGGGTCTCCAGAGCTCGGCGCTGCTCTTCTGGTAACTCGTTGTACTTGATGTCGATGATGTTCATGGGATCGGCATCTTGATCTCCATCATCCATGTTAGTCGATGATGGTTTCTTATTCTCTAGCAAAGTCGCCAAAAAGTATATGTTGATGCAAATTAGGTCAACACATGAAGTGCTAGAGCGCATGGATCACAACGATCATCACCCGCGGTGCTCTTGCATGGACCGTTCAGACTAGTTGAACAGACCGATCTGACCGCTTCCTTTAGGGGAACTACGTAGATCTAGGACCACGAACTCAGGAGGGATCCTATTGGAGCTTTTGGATCTGGGGTTGTTCTGAGGTCGGCAGGTCACTCAGAACGCCCTCAAACGTCGTAGAGACATAAAAAGAATAACAAACGGGGTTGGAAAAGCTAGTGTTTGAGAGATAAAAAATAGATGACAAATGTATTGATTCGATTGTGGGTTACAATCGGCCTTAGCCTTTATATATAATTATATATAGGCCGGGGAAGTCATATCCTTTCCAAATCGGTTTACATAAGAATTCCTACTACATATCTAAACCTACTCAGATTAAACAAGCTAGACTGACCGTTCAGACCGGTCAGCCTTGGTAATTGCCAATTTTGGCTGTCAACATAAGGATGTATCATTTATGTTCATGAATCCAAAAGTACATTTTTAGATCCATCAACTTGTAATTTATGTCACCTAGGTCTATAAACTCTAAAAATGTATTTTTGGATCCATAAACTTATAATTTGTGCCACTTAGGTCCATTACCTTCGAAAGTGTATTTTTAGATCCATGAACTTTATCCATGAGCAATCATGTGGCTGCAGACGCATCCACAATGGTCACCCTGATATCGTTGTCCTTGAATATCTTTCAACCCCTCACCGAGAACCACTCTATAGGTTGACCAAAGTCTAACACTTTTACGAGATTTTTTGCCATAGCACCTGGTGCCCTCATATCAGGCCACACACACGCCATGGAGGATATAATAGCCCCTACCAGGGTACGCATATTGTTGAGTCCCGCTGTGACCCCTCCAACTTTCCCAAGCTATCACCCTCTCCTCTGCACCTATATTATGGGGTCATGTGTACATCTAAGCTCCAGAACTTACTAATCACAGCCTGTAAGCTAGCTATGAATTCTAATACATGCGAATTACCGCCAAAGTCTTTCATCCCTCCATGCTCCTCTCCCTGTCCCTATGATCTTATTTTGGAATTGGGCCTCAAGTTTCATCCTTCTGGCGAAACCCCAACAACATGTGGGCACCTTGTAGATTTATGTTGGTGCGATATTAGTGCATGAAGGCTAAGTGAACATTCAAAGTTTTTGGATCTAAGTGACACTAATTACAAATTTATGGACTCAAAAATACAATTCTAAAGTTGATGTACCTAATTGATACCCTCTTACAAGTTGATAGAGCTTTGGTGCATTTTACTCTCAGCTATATACGGATCAGAAGCATTCATCTATACCTATTTTGAAAGCTAGTAAGGTTATCATCTAAATTTTTGGTTTGGTCCGTCTTGTATCATTGACATGTGGGCCTTAGTTCATCATTTACGCGAGTTGGACAAGTCCTTCGTCCATGATTCGATCATGTAGGTCTCTACAAATGAATGCACATGCAATTATACGTATCTGATACATATACCAACTTTGTACATAACAACGCACGGGCATGATAGCCTAGCGATATAATAAGTTAACATCCATGTAAAGGTGTTTTGGTCCGTTGGATCATGTTGACGCAAGATTAGTCAACACACAAGCACTAGAACGCGCAAGATCACAACGATCGCAACCTGACGAAGCAAACCGGCGATCGGTCAGACCGGTCACACAACCAGTCAGACCGGTCGGGTGCAGAGAGCTTCGCAAAGACCTAAAACTGCAAGCTCAGGAGGGAACCCGTTGGAGCTCGCAGATCTAGGATAGTCTTGGAGTCGGGAGGGAACAACACGAGGTTGGAAAAGCTAGAGTTTGAGTAAAAAGTGGAAATAGTAGATTGATTTGTTTCGATTGGGTAGAAGGACCTCAATCGGCCGTGACTTTTATATTTATAGGCTGGGGAAGACGTACTCCTTCCAAACTGAGTTACAAACAGATTCTAAATTACAACCCTAACTCGACTCGGACTGTACAGGTCCAGACGGGTCAGACCGGTCGGCCCAACTGGTCAGACCGATCGGCCTCAGTGTTTGCCAATTTTGGCTGCCAACATATGCCCCTGCCTTTTTGGTGAGCTTTGCATACCAAAAAGCAAGTACCAGAAACTAGCCTAGATACATGAATTTACACAGAAAAACAAGACTAAAAATAATACTAAGGGCGACACTCTATACCGGCTGTCTTCGTCTTCAAGCGTCTTGCCACACGCTGGGATAGTATTTTTTCAAGTATATTCCATTAAGAGCCCTTGGAAGACGTTCTCCTTGCACCGTCTCCACCATATAAGAATTCCCGAAGATAACCTTGACGATCTTGTACGGTCCTTCCCAACTTAGTGACCACTTGCCGAACTTGTTGCTCTTCGTCCCAAGAGGAAATATTGTCTTCCAAACCAGCTCACCAATCTAAAAAGAATTTGCTCTTACCTTCTTGCTGTAAGCTCTAGCCACCCGAAGCTTGTCCTTCTTAATTTCCTTTAAAGCTTGCAACTGCTTGTCGCTCACTTCATCAATATTATCCATCATCAACTCATAGTAATCAACAGCAGTAAGGTCATTTTGTTTAGCCAATCTATAAGCGTCCAGATTCACCTCAACAGGTAAAACGACCTCTTGACCATATACAAGCTCAAAAGGAGTAACTTTAGTAGCATCGTGTCTTGATATTCGATGAGCCCACAATGCTTCAGATAAAACCTCATGCCACCTCATGGGATTCTTCTCTATCTTCTTCTTGATAAGCTTTATCAAGATCTTATTACTAGACTCGGCCTGACCATTGGCCTGAGCATAGTATGGAGATGAATTGAGTATCTTGATCTTATAAGATTCGGCAAAATCACGTACCTCCTTTGAAATAAATGATGAACCTTGATCCATTGTCAAAGTTTGAGGATTACTGAATCTATGAATAATATGCTCCGTAATAAAATCAGTTACCTCCCGATGTGTCATATTCTTCAAAAGAACTGCTTCGGTCCACTTAGTGAAATAATTCATAGCAACCAACACGAAGCGGTGTCCCTTTGAAGAAAGGGGATTAATCTGACCATTGAAATCCAATCCCCAACCTCTGAATAGCCATGGCTTGATAATAGGTTGTAATAATGCAGCAGGCACCAACTAACATTACCAAACCGCTGACATTCTTCACACCCCTTATAATATCTGAAACAATCTGCCATCATAGTTGGCCAATAGAAACCGGCTCTCCTAAGTAACCACTTCATTTTAGGAACCGATTGATGTGTACCACAGATGTCTTCATGAACTTCCCCCACAGCAACACGGGCCTGATCAGAATCTAAGCATTTGAGAAGTACATCTTCGATGGTCCGACGATAAAGCTGATCTTCAATCAAGATATATTTAAACACCAAACGCCAAATATTTCTCTCTACACCATGACTAGGGTCCTTTAAATATGTCGCAATAGCCACCCTCCAATCAGCAACCACGGCCTTCTCTTTGGAATTAGAAACAATGGCCTATTCACTGTTTTTAGCTGCTCGACCGGTCAGACCGGTCTGGGCGGTCAGACCGGTCGGAGCAACCGGTCTGACCGATTCATCCAGAACCAGCAACTCGGCTGTTGCTCGCATCGACTTTCTCTTGTTAAAATATTTAACATTGTAGCCAAATGCTTGTTCAGCCAGAGCATTTGCCTTCTTATTACTATCTCTTGGAATATGTCGAATTACAAATTCATCAAAGCAAGAGATAATATCAAGGTATCTATCAAGATATGCATTTAATGATCCATTGTAACATTGGCATACCTTGGATACTTGCTGCACCACCAGAAGTGAATCACCATAAGCTTCCACATGTTTAACACCCATTGATTCCAAGAATTCCAAGCCAAATTGAAGTGCTTCATATTCAGCTTGGTTATTTGTGCGTTCCTCTTCCAATCGGTTTGAGAACTCAAAAATAGTGCCACTCGGAGAAATTAGAATAGCACCAATCCTTTGACCATCATCACAAGCCGATCCATCAAAGAACAACTTCCATGGCGTGTAAGTAATGTAACCGACTTCCAAATCATGCTCATCATTAATCCGATGTTCAACAATGAAATCCGCTATAATTTGGCCTCTAACAGCTCTCAAAGATTCATAGGCCAAATCATATTCAACAAGTGCATAATCCCACTTTCCGATACTACCACTCAAAATCAGCTTTTGTAGCATATGCTTAATAACATCGGCTTGACAAATAACTAAGCAAGTACTTGATAAAAGACGATGCCTCAACTTGGTACAAGCATAATACAATGATAAGCATAATTTTTCAATAAATGTATACCTTGTTTCCGCATCTATAAGCCATCGGCCAACATATGTGATAATATACTCCTTCTCTTCAGTCTCTTGAGTCAAAATAGCACTGATAACTTTGTCCTCCGTAGCCACATAAAGCCTAAAAGGAATACCTCTCTTATGCGCCTTGAGAACCGGTGGTGGAGACAAATATTTCTTGATCTTCTCAAAAGCTTCTTGCTGTTCTGCCCCCCAAGTAAATTCAAGTTCATCTTTCAACCGAAGAATAGGAGTAAAAACATCTATCTTTCTGGACAAATTGGATATAAATCTTCTAAAGAAATTCACTTTGCCTAGAAACTTTTGCAAGTCCTTCTTGCAAGCAGGAGTCTCCACTTTTTTCATTGCTTCAATCCTAGTTGGATCGATCTCTATGCCTTTCTCATGAATAATGAAGTCCAAGAACTTCTCAGCCGATACACCAAAAGCACACTTGAGTGGGTTCATCTTCAATCCATACTGACGCATCCTCTCAAGAGCAAGTCTTAAATCAGCCAAATGATGATTCAAGCCGGCCGATTTAATTACAATATTATCAATATAGACCTCCAATATAATACCAAGTAGATCATGGAAGATCAAATTCATAGCTCTTTGATAAGTAGCACCAGGATTATCTAATCTAAAAGTCATAACAACCCACTCAAACAACCAATAAAACCAGGACATCTAAAGGCCGTTTTAGACGTATCTTCTTCAGCCATAAATATTTGATTGTAACCCGCATTACCATCAAGAAAATTGATAACACGATGTCCAGAAGCCTCATTGATCAACATATCGGCTATAGGCATAGGATATTCGTCTTTAGGAGTAGCTTTATTAAGATATCTAAAGTCAATGCAAACTCTAATCTCCTTCGGCCATAAATTTGCGTTTACAAAGGTCGGCCTAGGAATAGAACCATCTCCAATATCTACCTTTTCTAAAGAATCAGCCGACGTAAAACCTTGGCCTGATTTATCAAAGTCACTGAAGTCCTCAATGGCCTCGCACATATCGTTCGTCTTTGCCCGATAGTGCTCAATGCGTTCCTGCAGCTAGTTTGCGCTGGACCGGTCTGACTGGTCTTGTACACCGGTCTGATCGGTTGGCCGGTCTGACCGGTCAGAGGCTACGGTCTGACCGGTCATCTCTGTGTTGTCGCCCTACTGCCTCATAGAAGTAAATGTAGCTGATGCTCCATCGGCTTTAAGACAGCAGATACAAAACCCTCTTTGGTGCAACTGATCAAGTCATAATTGGTCAAGTCCAGGCCCGATAAGCACTAGATGTTATCAGGCGCACCAATGAATTCGGAATCGGCGCTTCCAATGAAAGAAAAGGTATCACCATGCACAACCTCAACTTCATCGCCGATCCACTGAATGAGTAACTGGTGCAAGGAAGATGGTACACATTGATTGGCATGAATCCAATCACGTCCAAGTGTGATGTTGAAGTTACCTTGCACCTCGGAGATGGAGAACGCTGTTGCAATCGTCTTGCTCCCAACGATCAACTCCATTGAAGCAACCCTCTTGGCACCAATGGGATCACCTCCTCCAATGCCACTGATCGTGATGTTCATCTTGATTAATTCTTCGTCCGTCCCGCCAAGCTTCTTGTAGAGTGAATAGGGCATTAAATTCATAATTGCCCCACTAACCATGAGCATACGAGAAACTGGCTTCCCGTTGATATGCCCCTCAAGTAGAGAGCCTTCAAATGATTATCCGAATCCTTGGGCTTCTGAAAAATAGTTTCGCGTGGCCCAAAGTCTAGATGAGCAGTCTCTGCCTCCGGAATCACCAAGTAATCCTCAGAGAAGCGCACAACATTGATCTCCATGTTTGTGTTTTCCGGAGAAGCCTCATAATCCACCAATTCCTCATCTTCTGCTGTGTAAGGAGCTACTGAAACCTCTGATGCACTAGGAGCCGAAGTAGGAACAATCTCTATGGCTTTCTGCTCAAACTCAGACTGGACCGGTCTGACTGGTTGCTCTGAGCGGTCAGACCGGTCGGTGACACCGGTCAGACTAGTCGGCTGGAGCGGTCCGACCGGTCCTTCTGGCTGGTCAGCTACTTTGACCTGCCACACCTTGCCTTGAGGGATCCTTGGCCTGTATTTCTTGAATTCCTCATCCCTCAACTTCTCCGCCTCCTTTTCTTTCTGTTCTTACCGGCGAAGATGCTGCAACCTCCTCTTTTGAGTATGTGTCAACCCCGGCGGGCACCACCTAGGTTGAAAGTACTTCTCCTTGTCTTGAACCTTGGGGTCGCTGCTGCTGGCCTCATGCTCATTAGCCAACACAAGTTTCTGAGAAATATTAACCGACTTCTCAATGATCATCGGTCTCTTTTGTGCATCTTGAGCCTTGCCTTTGCCATCCTCAAATTGCACATCATTGATAGCTGGAGCCTTTTCAAAATCAACCTGCATTGGCTCAGGTTTGTCCTTCTTCTCTTTGACGCGATATTCTTGACGCACTGGACAAACTTGGGCCGGCCTCTACTAAGACCGGTCTGACCGGTCGGGGTAGACCGGTCTGACCGGTCCGGGGTTTTTCCCCTGACCAGATTGGTGTTGCCCCAATCGGTCGTGAACCGGCTGCTTCAACCTATCAAACATAGATCCTCTAGAGCTTCCCTCCCCCTGGAAGTGTGGTCGATACGGCATCGGATTGCATTGCATCCAAAATCCCTCGTTCTCCCATGTGGGAAACTGAGAATCTGACGCCGGTGGTGGCCAAGGCATGGTGGCATACATCGGCTGCATCTGCTGTGGGGGGAACAAAGTAACCACATCACCCCTGCGCTTGCTTGATTCTCCCCTAGGAGATGAAGGTGTGCCTTGACGCGGAGGTGACCTCGATCTCTTTTTTAGGGGTCGATTGTTTTGAACGGCCTTTGTGTACTTATTCAGCAACTGACTGAAGGTGAACTTTTGATTTGCAACCCTACCTTGCACCTTTGGCTGGTTTGTCTTCCATGTACCCACTTCCGGGCGTTTAGGCTTAAACGTCTGGGGTTGACCGCCAGGGCGGTCTGACCGGCCGCCACGACCGGTCTGACCGGCCGCCACGACCGGTGTGACCAGTCGGAGTAACCGGTCTGACCGGTCTCGACTGAGCAACAGACCGGTCGCCTGAAGAAAAATCTTCTTGCCCCCCGTGCGTACGAGGCTTAACTATGATCCTCAGATTCTTCTTCCCATCAGAACTTTCTCCTGAATCACCTCTCTGGCCAGAATCTTGTTCTCAATAGTCAACAACCTTTCATCATCAATGATCACATTCTTGCCTTTTGCTCCTTCGGCTTGATCCGACCGAATCAGCACCTTTGCATTGTTCAGATCAATGGTGTGAACAGGGAACAGAGCTTTGTCTATCTTCATTTCCGGAAAGGTCAATCGTCCTTCATTTATGGCCGATTGTACCTGTCGACGAAACACATTACAATCATTAGTTGCATGAGATGAAGAATTATGAAATTTGAAATAAGTGCGCCGCTTTACCTCCTCAGCGGCGGTATAACATGAGTAATCTTCAAATGCCCAAGTCTTAACAATTCATCAAAAATGCGATCACACTTGGACACATCGAAAGTAAATTTCATCTCTTCTTGTCGATTCTTTTGAGTCGGCTTAAGAGACGCGCAAGAACATGGTTTGGCCCAGGCGGGCCAAACAAACTCAGCGGCATATACCTCCTTATCCTCATCGTACGATGAATCAGAATCATATTCAACAATATGCGTGTTTCAACGATGGGACTTGTAGATATCTTTTTCCTTTTTAAATTTTGCCTCTTGGCCTAAAGCTCTTACCTGAAGCTAATTTAAAGAATAAAAACTTGAACCATCAAGCTTCTCTATAATAAGAACGCAAACCCCAAGAGCTAAATCAACCAAGTCTTTTTCAGAAAAAGTCAAACGGAAGCATCGGTTCTTAACATCTTTAAATCTCTTAAAGTACTCATGGATAGACTCATCTCTACCCTGTTTAACCGATGTCAAATCCGTTAACTTAGTTTCATTATCCCCGCTATAAAAATGATCATGAAAGTTTTGCTCTAATTCATCCCAAGAACGAATCGAGTTCGGGGCTAATGATGAAAACCAAGAGAAAGCAGTTCCGGTTAAAGACAAAGAAAACAAGCGAACACGCAAAGACTTGCTAGAACCTGCTTCCCCAAGTTGAGTGATATACTGGCTAATATGCTCCCAAGTGGACCGGTTATCATCATCGCTAAACTTGACAAAATCGGGAACACGCCAACCAGCGGGGTAAGGAATCAAATCAAAAGCATCAACACACGGCCTTTGGTAAAGCCGACTCCTACCCACGTCTAAATCGAGTTTAGACTTGAACATACTAGCCAGATCCTCTCTCATCCTAAGAAGATCGGCCTCATAGTTTTCAGTAGATGTTTGGCCTAAACGATGTGTCGTGGGATCAGTAGTAGACATTGTTTGCGTGGCGTATTGCGGATTTGACTTGAGCCAATCATCCCAAACATCTTTGGGAAACGGTGGAGGAAATGAGGGTTCGCCATATGTCTTGGTGGTATACGGCGGCACAAACTCCGCCAATTCTTCTTCCAGACTAGTGGCAGCCGAAGTAGGAAGAGGTACGAGTGGCGGTTCTGACGCGGAACCGAGCACCATGGCACCGGTCTGACCAGTCTAAGCGACCGGTTTGACCGATCGGCTGGACCGATCTGACTGGTTTGGCTCTGGACGGCCGAACTGTGCCTGGCGGTGGCGTCTGTCCCATGAAGAAATTCAGTAGCGTACCATACTGATAATTCTTTGTTGGTGCGGCCAAAAAATTAGGGTTAGGGGTTAGGTTAGAATAATCATTGATAGGTTTCTTACCCCTATTTTGTAGATTCAAGTCAATAAGTAAGTCTTGTGTTAGCTTTTGCGACTGTTCGAATCTACCCAAAAAGGCTTCGGCAAACTGCTTAATGGAATCAAAAGAAAAATGTACATCGCTTGAAGTAGAAGCAGGTGAAGCAACAGCTGTAGCCGTAATAGAGGGGTTTGGAGGTGTCTTGCCGAGTCTTGCCGTCTTGCCGAACACGTCTTGCCGAGTCTTCCCATAGTATGCAAGCAATCTCTTTGTGGCCTCCTCCTGCTCTTTCTTGAGCTGGGCCTCGAATTGCTTGCGGCACTCCTCAGGTATGTCCTCATACTTGACATCGACAGGAGTGGAATCTACCTTGGAGGGATTAACCTTGTCATCGGTCATTGCGTCTGATAAATGCAGATCTGCCCTAGCGGAGTCGCCAAAAAGTATGTTGATGCAAGATTGGTTAACACATAAGCGCTAGAACGCGCAAGATCGCAACCTGACAAAGCACACCGGCGACCGGTCAAACCGGTCGCGCCAACCGGTCAGACCTGTCGGGCGCAGAGAGCTTCGCGAAGACCTAAAACTGCAAGCTCGGGAGGGATCCCATCGGAGCTCGCAGATCTCGGATTGTCTTGGAGTCAGCAGGCCACCTAAGATGCCCTTGAACACCGTAGAGACGAGCAAGGAACAACACAAGGTTGGAAAAGATAGGGTTTGAGTAAAAAGTGAAAATAGTAGATTGATTTGTTTCGATTAGGTAGAAGTATCTCAATCAGCTGTGACCTTTATATTTATAGGCCGGGGAAGATGTACCCCTTCCAAACTGAGTTACAAACGGATTTCAAATTACAACCCTAACTCGACTCAAACTATACAGGCCCAGACCGGTCTGACCGGTCGGCCCAACCAGTCAGACCAGTCAGCCTCAGTGACGTACCCCTTTCAAACTGGGTTACAAACGGATTCCAAATTACAACCCTAACTCGATTCGGACTATACAGGCCCAGACCGGTCTAACCGATCGGCCTCGGTGTTTGCCAATTTTGGCTGCCAACAGATCAAACACTATATCCGCACAATCAAGCAAAACCCTCCTACCTCCAATTGTATTATGAATTAGGTATAAACAATTTTCAGCATTCCGAGTCATTATCGGTTTAATATAACTTGCGCTTCGTTCCCTCCGCCAGCAAGTTGACCGCCTTAAGTCCTTCTTTTGCCATAGCCCTCGCCGTCTCTTCTTTGAGTGTTTGTTGTCTGTGGTGCCCAGGGTTCACCTAACCGGTGGGAATCGGTCCGGTTTGACCGGTACCAAACCGACCCAAATTCAAAATTTAAATTTAAATTCAAAAAAATGAAAAATTTCCCAAAAAATTCCTAAAAATACTTCAAGGTGCGACAAATCTAATGGTGTCAAATTTTCTCAAAAATTCGTTCATTTAGTATAGTTTGCGGGGATTTGAAGTTAAACAAAAAAAAGCGTGCATACAAAAGTATACAAATACAATGTAAAAGTAGTACAAAAGAGGGTTGGAGGGTTCATTTAGACTAAAATATGTTATACAAACATTTATTTAGTATATTTTGCGGGCATTTGAATTTAAACCAAAAAAGAAAAAAAAATTGAATTTGACCGGTTACCGATCAAACCGGCCGGTTACCAGCCAAACCGGCCGATATACTAGCCAAATCGACCGGTATACCGGTACAAACTGGTTGAACTGGGAAATTTGAATTCAAATTTGAATTTGACCGATTCCGAATAATAACCGGCCAAACCGGACCTCCGGTTTGGCCGGACCGGTCGGGAAGGTAAACCCTGATGGTGCTAGCTAGCAACCGATTATGCTAATACTGGAGATCTGCATTAAATGTGTACCTAGAGATTGGACAATCATTAATACTGGAGATCTGTATTAAATGAGTCCCGGCCTAGAGATCCGACAATTAATGCCGATGTCACCCGTGAGACTGCAAGTCCGGACATTGTTAAATAGGACGTGCGAGACTAGGGAGGGAAGTTGGGCCTACAGAAAATTAATTTAGCTTCGTCTTGACGATTGAGTTCGGAAATGAGCCAATGGTGGTGTGTAAAATCTTTTGCTATTGGTGGTCAATGGATCTGCACCTACACGACACCCTGATCAACTTGTCCTTTATATATTGTTGTTTCATTTTTGGGGCTTTCTGATTGTACAGTTGTGAATTGCTTATGAGATGGACGTGGCCCGTAACCTGTATGCCAGAATATTGGAATTCGTAGCAAAGCGTATCTAGCGAGGTACACATATTCCTCTTCTCTCATGTTTTGTTTTTTGTCACATCAGAAAATACAAAAACTTACGAGCAAGTTGCTGCCGTTTTACACAATAATAATTGATACTAGACACGATTTTCAGGAACGGATAAAATACCATTTGTAGGAGCGGGTGTGATACCTGCTCTGATTTTTCGTAGCTACATATACTGCATTCAGTCAATTATGATACCTATATTTTCTCATAACAGCGACCAAGGACACCACGTATGCTTATCAATCCATTAATCAGTTAACAATCCTATCCTTGTTTCTGCAATTCCTTTTCCACGAAACTCCTCATTTCCAGCTTAGTCCGGAGGCGCGCATGGCAGTCCGAGTTAATGCAATGGGGAAGCTCAATGGACTACTCCGCAGAAAGCCCGAGGCGGAGATTAAATATAGAAATCAAAATATAATTTTTCAATTTTGAAAATATATCTATCATATCTGAGTGGAAGGAGTAGCTATTTGCATAAGCGGGTAACGTGTATGTTCTTACAAATTAATTTTTAGAGACAGGTTACGCTGTCACCAGTCCCTAAAAGTTGATTTCTAGAGGTCATCCCTACGAATTGATTTCTAATAAATAAATAAATAAAGTAGAAATAAAATATTCTATCCAACCAACCACAACCACAAGCCCTTGTACTACATAGTTAATTGTGCCTCTATGGGTATTGAGGGTACAAAGTTATCAACTACAAAGTTTTAGACTTCGTCAACCTCTACAATTTTGATATAAAGTTTGATTTTATCCAAGATTATATGAAAATATTATGATTTTTTTTGCATGAGACTATTCATAGAAGAGGTTCATATCATCACCCGTCCTTGAAATAGCTGTCATTTCCAGGGATGGGTGATGACATCACCCGTCTATAAAAATTGTCATGATTTTTAGTGGCAGGTGCCCGCATCACTCATCCCTAAAAATACATTTTTAGTAGCCGGCTGGATGATATAGTAATCTCGATTCTTCTGTAAGAGCGGGTTACCTTTTCAGCCGCCCCTATAAGAAATGTTCCTACAAATCGTCTTTTTAGTACCATGAACAAAGTGAAATTGTATTTCATAGTGCTTCATAGGTCCTTAAATTATGATAACCATATTGTCCGATACTCTACGAATGAGATGCCAAAGCCAAATACAAGCATCTTTGAAGTTGACGACCGTCTATCTATATTATACTCAACTCATCCAACTGTTCGAAAATAGAGGAATTTCTGATTTTGTTCAAGTCATAGTTTAATTAAGTTTATAGAATAATAATATTTTGACATAAGTTGAACAATATTTGATCTAGTATAATGTATATTTTGTAGCATTCTACATCCATGTTGTATTTTACTCTCTTCGTCCCAAATTATTAGTCGTTTTAGCTTTCTAGTACATAGAGTTTGCTATCAAGACATAATAATATTTAGATGCATAGTAAAATCTGTACACCTTAAAAAGCCAAAATGAGGGAGGCAGTAATCCCCTTTCAAATAAACTTAGTGAAACTTAGAATAGTTCTATTTTGAAAAAAAACATATAAAATAATTATATTTTGGGATCGAGGGAGTAATAATTCTTTCCTTGTAACTAAAGTTAAATATTTTTCAAAATTACTTACAAACAATGAGACAAATTACTCGTCCAAATCTGGATTACGCAAAAAAGGAATCACGGGAGCCTTTTGGGTCAAGGCCCAAGCTTACGGTGAAGAACATATATAGCTAGGTGAGAACACGTAATACGCTAGTGTGTCTTTCTCTAGAACAAAAATGGGACGTCTGTTTTCCTCCTGTACTTCAAGGCGAAGGTTTATGGTTATGCATGATTATGGATCGAAAACAGGGCATATAAGGTCTATAATCATCGTTGAAACATGGGAACCATTATGTTGAGGGTATTTGTTAGGGAAGCCACCTTCATTCGGCTCCGGTGACCGAAGGGTCAAGTCAGAATTTGGCTATAATTAATGAGTTGGATTTGGTGTAGGTCTATCGCGGTGCGTCAGATAGAACTGTATAGGACAAAATATGCCAAAGAGTGAGATCAAGCCGCATGAGGTCGGGAAGGATCCAAGGTGCAGCTCAGGCTCAATGGAGGCCTCAGAACGCAACAAAGTCCTTAGTCTAGCTTGCGTGCAGAGGAACAAGAAGGAGCCGGGGGGAGCAGGTACAAAGTTGCCATCGTTAGGCTGGAAATTATTGAGAAGTCTTGGAATATTCTAGGAATGCAGTGGTTGAGTAGTATTATATTGTTATTTGGCTTGCATAGCAGTTTGGCTTGTATACATAAAAGTTCAGCAAATCGGAAGTTATATAATTCGGACAGCTCAGTTTTTGACTTCATTGTTATGCTGCATCTATTCAATTGAGTTGGGTACAAGTAGAAATAGAGGAAAAAGACTGAACGGTTGGGTCTCTTTTGTAATTTTTAGTCCACCTGCATGTATTCAATTGAGTTCACAAAGGACCAATGGTAAGTGGTTCCAACTTGGTCAACGGATCTGTATCTCCAGGATACCTCAATCAAGTTTTCATGTACATCTTGTCTAGGAGCTCTAAAAGCACTGTTTTGTTTAAGAAAGTGTGCAACTTAATATACAGGATATCATACAACTAGCCTTTACGGATCAACAAGTAATCACTCCTAGAAAAATAGCTTCAATCCAATCCAAATATTCTGGTATGAACAAGATCCGAACTAATGCCCATCTAATTCATACCGGCTATCGAGGTGGATGGAAGGCTATGGATGCCTTTAGTGTTAGCGCACGATGTACTCGGAGATCTTGTCCCGTGGCTCTCCTCGTTTGTATCTAGATTAGCTGAGTTAGTTGCTAACTTGTTCAGCGTGTACTTGTATATATGTACTCAGAGATCATCAATGCAAACTGTTGTTGTGAGCGGGAAGTGAATCTTCTGCCACAAATACAAGGACGATGGCATACTGGATCGGTACAAGGCGCGCTGGGTCGTCCGAGCCATCACGCAGCACGCCAGTGTCGACTATGGAAAAACCTAATGCCCCATCATCAAATTCTCCACCATCCGCACTGTCCTCACGCTCACAGCGAATCGGAGATGGCCGGTGCACCAGCTCGATGTCAATAACACCTTCCTCCATGGCTTCATCAACGAGACGATCTACATACGGCAACCAGCAAGGTTTGTTGATCCTGATCGTAGTGATCACATCTGCAAGCTCACTCCGTGACCTCAGCTTCACTCCGACGAATCGGACAGCTCGTTCTTCACCCTACTCCGCGGGAACGACACCGTCTGCATCCTTCTCTACGTTGATGACATTGTGATCACCGCCTCCTCGATGGACCTGCTGCGCCACATCACCACATCGATAAATGCAGAGTTCAAACTCAAGGACATGAGCCCTGTTGATGGCCATAAATTTACATTCTAAGCCGTCAACTTCTTAGAAATAATATGAGCTTTGCACTATGTTCTATTCATATTTTGTTTAATTCTAATGAGTTCCACGAGTTTTGGACGAGTTGTGATTCTAGGAGCAGGTGTACCAAAATTGGGCAAATTTGGGCAAAAACCCAGGCCGACCGGCCTCTCCTAGGCTGGCCGGCCTGGCACCTCCAAAGACATAGCCGAGGCTTCGAACCAGTGGCAATGTGACACATTCAAGGGGCTCAGAGTCGAGGATTAGACCTTGGTTTAATTGGATACACCGAAAGGTTTCAACATCCATCCAAAGAACTACAAGACAGCCCAAGATCACAAGTATTTCAAGAACCCACTTCCCTGGAGAATGCATGAGAGTAGAGCAGAGCCTCGGCTAAGTCAGAGCCCGAGATGGGCCAGAGGGAGGCCGGCCGGCCTCCCCTAGGCCGGCCGGCCTAGCACTGGCAAGCGTGGAACCGAAGCAACTACCAACCATCTCTAGGAGAAGATCAGAGCCACTGTCTGAAGGTCGGTGGCCACGTGGCGGGATCCCCAGGCCGGCCGGCCTAGGGGAGTCCGGCCGGCCCCACATGGAGGCCTCTCAGGCTGAGGTTTGCCGTGGAAGTTAAGCGCAACGAGATTACCTGCTTCCAACCGACGCTACCTGCAGAAACCACTAGAACCGACCTTGGGAGGGCTATAAAAGGAGGCACCATCCATCACTTCAACACACACCATTGGAGCTCTTCTCTTCCACTTGTACTTTCTAGAGTAGATTAGTAGCTTGGGAGTTAGAGTCGAGTCGAGCTTGCTCGGGATTCCGGAGTCGTCGGAAGTCTAGTATAGCTCTTTTATCTTTCTTTTGACTTTATTAATATAAGTTATCTTCTTTACTTTTCTGAGTCAGCTTTACTTTCCGTAGTCTTTTATTTACTCAAGCCTAAGGTTCAGCTTGAGCACAGAAGTTTTCCTTTAGCTTAGGCTAAATTATCTCTTTTAGTAATCGGGAACTTATCTTACGGGTTTTCTCGCCCGGACTAGAGTATCTCAAGTTAGTGCTCTAGGTTGAGGGGGATTTCTCTTGAAGGCATTGAGAGAAATCCTAACACCAAGTGCAGACGTAGTGTCTGACCTTAGTGTTAGCTAGAAAGTGTGTTCTACCCCACGAAACCGTTGTGGTAGTCGGTAGGTGGTGACAGCCCTATCCGTCCTTTGTAGTCCACCACGTTCGGGTGTTTTCATAGCAGCAGTGCAGGTTGCCATTGGACTCCCCTCTCATCCCTTTCTAAAGTCCTTCCTCTTCCAACCGCCGAAGTAAGCTCTGCTTTCCCGAGAACTAGTTAGGTGCTTAGTCTGATCTAGAGAGGCTAGCTCGATAGTTCAAAAGTGTATCAGGTGTCTTATCTCGCTTGTTGTCCTTCCAGCTCTACCTCTCTAAGGTTTAGATTCTCCGTGTGTCACTCGGTCATTGCCTTATCTCACTACCTATCTGGCTTACCCCCGTTTAGTTAGTCGGTCGATCAAGCTAGTACGGTTATCAATCAATTTACGATACTCTTTACCACAGTGCTTCCCTGAGGATAAATACGATACCCTGGAATACTCCAAGGTGAAGTGCTACAGCGGTGATTCTGTGCGCTTGCAGAATATCTATTCTAATTGGGCATAAGAAATGCCAACAGGCCCTCTTCACTACTTCCTTGGCATCCAGGTCCAACAATCCGACTCGGGCTTCTTTCTTCATCAACACCAATATGCCCTTGATCTGCTAGACCGCGCCGGAATGCAGGATTGCCGCCCATGCTCCACGCCCATCGACACTAATGGCAAGCTCTCTGCTGACTCTGGCACAAGGCTGATAGACGTCGCGTCCTTGTTGTATCGCAGCATTGTTGGTGCCCTGCAGTATCTAACCATGACCAATCTTGATCTTCAGTTTGCTGTGCAACAGGCGTGTTGCACATGCATGCCCCAACCACCGATCATGAAGCTCTGGTCAAGAGGATTCTGCGTTATGTTTGTGGAACTTGTTCTCTTGGTTTCTAGCTCCGGCTCTCGCCAAGCTCTGATATCGTGGCTTATTCAGATGCCGATTAGGCCGGATGCCCAGACACCCGGTGATTAACTTCAGGATTTTGTGTCTTCCTCGGTGATGCACTGATCTCTTGGTCCTCAAAGCGCCAGTCCACCATCTCACGATCAAGCGCTGAAGCTGAATATCGAGGGGTTGCCAATGCAGTCGCTGAATGCACATGGCTCCGTCAACTTCTCAGTGAACTCAGTTGTGCACGATAAGGCAACGAAAATCTTTTGTGACAATGTCTTAGCTTGCTACATGAGCTCCAACCCAGTTCATCACCGACGAACAAAACGCATTGCACTTGATGTTCACTTTGTCCGTGAAAAGCTTGCTATCGGCCAGTGCAGTGTTCTTCATGTTCCCACGACACAGCAATTTGCCGATGTCATGACAAAAGGGCTCCCCACATCAACCTTTCAGGAGTTCCGCAATAGTCTGTGTGTTTCGGATCATCTCGACGCTCACACTAGGAGGGGGTGGGGGGTGTTAGCGCACGATGTACTCTGAGATCACGTCCCGTGGCTCTCCTTGTTTGTAGCTAGATTAGCTGAGTTAGTTGCTGACTTGTTCAGCATGTACTTGTATATATGTACTCAGAGATCATCAATGCAATCTGTTATTGCACCCATCTTCGTTTCCACCGCTTACATTTAGTACTGGTTGTGAACACCACCCGGTACTAATGTATATCCTTAGTACAAGTTGGTGTTACCACCCGGTACTAAAAGTTCCTCCATAAGTTTCAATGGTGTAAAAGTATTTCGATCTTGGTCAACAGATCTGCACTTATAGAGTACAATAATCAAGTTCTCTTAGTAGCTCTCGAAGAAATCAGTTCTATTAATAAGAGGGTCTAGAAATTCTCAAGTTAATCTAAAAAAAAGACTTGCACCGTTCAATTTTATGGAGATGAAACTAACAAATGAATTCATATCAAATATGATTAAGAAAGAGCTAATTTTGGATTTAAAAGATAATGAAAATTAGGACATGACCAAATAGTACGTGCCCAACACGATTAGTAAATAGCTAAATTGAGAACTAAAAAAATAAAATTAGGACTTAACCAAAGAATTCATGATAAATAGAATTAGTAAATAGGTAAGTTTGGAAAATAAAACTAAAAAATCAGCATTTGCACTTGACAAGAAGTATTTAACATTAGAAAAATAGCTAAATTTGAAACTAAAAGTATAAAAAATAACAGTTGGTCAAAGTATCCATATTAAATGTGACTAACAAAAAGATAAATGCAAGAACAAAAATAGAAAAATTATAGTTGATTTGAAGCAAATAAAGAAGGAAAAACTAAATAAATAATATATGTCAAATACAAATAGTAAAAATCCAAATTTGAGTTTCATGTCTATGATTGTTAATAAGTAGCTAAATCTAGAATTAAAATTAACAAAATTAGTATTTAAATGAATTTTAAACAAAATGATAGAAGAAGCCACCACAATCGCCGAGCCACGTTAATCAAACAAAGAAACAAAATATCCATCAAAAATCCAATAGTCTAAACTGATACAAAAAGTATGTATCAAATACAACAAATAAAAAATATTCGTCCATTTCTAACTCAATATGTGTCTTGCTCGACCATGATCCCATCTTGCCACATAAAATAAGAATATCTGACCGTCCATCTATAATGTTGGGTTCTAAATCGCGAAGCCGAGATAGAATTTGGGAAGGTTCACAAGCTCGAAGGGAACAGAATGTAAAAAGTCCTCTGTATCTCCCAAAAACTTAACCTTCTACAGTGAAAATGGGAGGGATATTTATATTCGTGACCTCTATTTCATGATGTCGGAAAAGTCCCTACCTGCCCAGAATATTCGAAGGATACTCTGGCCTACGGGACATTTCCAGGGCTTGGAATGTCCAAATTGACTAAATCTAAGAAATCACGCTTCTCATGTGATCCCGAAGGTGGCCTCCAGCCTCAGGTTCACGATCTTCACCTATTGTCACGTTCCAGACAGTCTTGAGGAGGTCCTAGCATCTTCGGAGGTTGCAGAATGACTTCGTTACCTTATGGCGATCATCTGTGGACCACCAATTGTTGTATGGTGAGGTCTTCGTGCAACACTGAGCTCCCTCTTTTGTTCAGAGGTTATAGAATACCTCCATCCCTTATAAGTGGCTCGATAGTGACCTTCAATCCCGAAATATGGGGATAAATAACCTTCGAGGGGGTTACATCATCCATCAGTGGTTATTGTCTTGAACTTTGGTGGACTCAAGAGCTCCATGTAACCTTCGGCTATTCCTCTTTGGACGTAGCAATCCCCTATAGTAGCCCCTCACGGAAGAGGGCCGACTCCAATGGTCTCATCCCTCAAAAAGCGGTTTCCTAACAGTCTCAAAAAAAAAGAGTCTCCCTGAACATCAGAGTGTAGCACGAGCCGAAGGATACACACCTATTCTTTTTCTACGTGTCTTAGTCTAGTTGGCTGCTGCTTGAATTTCCTCTCAATTTTACCACCGGTCATTACCGTTCTTTACCCCCCCCCCCCCCCCTGTATAAGTGAAGGAGGGGGTGTTTTGCTTTCATACGTTCGCTATGCAACAACCTTCGTTTGCCTTCTGCTTTAGCATGTGTCGGATTTTGATTCGCTTTTGTGTTGAGCAAGAGACCTTTCGGGCCTTCCTTCTCTGTGAGTAATCGAATGATTCTTTAGTTTTGTTCAAACATGGCTTGCAGCAAACAAACTCCTAAGCTTATTGAAGGTGCTTGACTATTGACTTGCAAGTCTGATTATGACTTAGTTTGCTTCTAGTTGTGCTTAACTCTAAGTTTTTTCAAAATGTGGCGAACATCAAGCATGGCGAGAGACACATTGAAAGTCCTGAATCCAGTCCTGCTGTTGAGAGAGTTGAGGTTACATCTTTGCAACAATCTGATGACGGGTTGTCGGAGGTTGAAGGTAACGTCTCGAACTTGATGAATCCAGGAAAGACGTTGGTGTTCAGCCCATCTCTTATTTCTCATACCCTAATCAAGTTCCACATTGGAAAGGGATATTTCACCAAAGGGGAGTGCAGGCCTTGGAATGGTGAAGAGACACCTGTGCTAAGGTTGTTGTTTTTAGGGATTTCTTTCTGGCTTGTATTTTGCTTGCTTTCAAAAAATGTGAAGCTGCATCACTTGACACCACTACTAGATTTTCCCTTTAATACAACGCACGAAATGTGTTGCAATATGCCATATTTGGTTGCAATAGCCGCCATTGCAACCAATTTTTTTTCGTAAAAACACACACATATATGTCTCGCTGCATTAGCCTGTAGCGACGCATGTCTTTTTTATATTGCATTAGTTTTTCTATTGCAACACAATGAGGCGTTGCAACTAGCATCTACGGGCTCGCTCTAGTTGGTTGCAAATTATCATATTGCGACGCATCTGCTGTTGCCATAGGTGCAATTGCATCGTACCCAACGCATTGCAATTTGTAAAAAATCTTGTGTTACAAAGTATTGTATTGCTACACTATAGTTGTGATTGCTATAGGAGGAGCACATCTATTGCCATGAAAGTATTTTGGGTACAATATGTGGTTCCCTTTATTACCACGAAGTTGATTTCAATGCTATAGGTGGTGTGATCTATTGCCACGAAAGTTATTTAGTTGCTATATATGGTTCCCTTTATTACCACGAAGTTGATTACAATGCTATATGTGGTGTTTTCTATTGCGTGATTACAATGCTATATGTGGTGTTTTCTATTACCACGCAGCAGAGATGGTTGTTATAGGTCGCCATATGTCTATTCCGCCACGCTCATTTTTGTAGCAGTAATAACATTAAAATACAAGATCAATAATAATTATGCATTTACTAGGCCTGTGACCGTGCGTTGCTTCGGACGAAACAAACTCATTATGCAAGCATCAATCTTATTGTATGAAATATATGTAAGGACATACAAGAATAGAAGCATTCGCTTAGCCCTAAAACTGAAATACAAATCATCATCAAGGGAAAAACTGTTTATTAGCAAACTTTGATTTAAACAGAAGAAACTTTGATTTAAATAGTACAACCAACTTTGGACCACGGTCAAAGCCATAGCGCGCACCCTATAGTTTTGAAGCAACATGCACGGGCTTCACCACATCCACCATCACTTTGTTCAAGAACTCTACAGGTAGGCCTTGTCCCCTGGTGCCATGGCTCTGTTCCTTCTTGCTCCTCCGAATGGCATTCTAGTAGTATCATTTAAACTCTGTGTATAGCCACAATAGAAAACCATAGCAATAATTAGACCCAGAATTAACTAAATGGCAAGTCTGCTAACAACTTAGCATGCCTTAGTAATGTTACTCCGTTCTCACAAACAATTACCAGCAACAGCTCACTAGCCTAAGAAACACTACATGGTATTCAGATAGAAACATGCATAGGATCGAGTAATGAAATTCAAGAAAATTTCAGATGCTTGTGCAAATATTAGAAACAGGTACTCAAGAAGGAAGCGTCAACATTCAGAGCTGACTTACACAGTTCAAAGATATTCAACATACACAGTTCAAAAATATTCAAAACAACTAAAATTATACCTTGTCAACTCAAGTGCTTGCCCATGACCAATTCAGCATGTCAGCATTCTGCATATTTCTCGTTGAAGGGCACAAAGCACAACCGCTGTGGCAAGCCAGTTGAGCTAAGAATTTGCACAATGAACAAACAGGTGCAGGTACAGCTCCCTGGTAGTCAGATTTCACTTACATTAAAGCCTACATGTACTCCTAAAGTGCTAGCTTGCTCATATATATAAGAATAAGATAAGATTTCAACAAGCAACTATAATAACACATGCAAATCTTTTCTCAACTTTCAATTAAGAAAGGCATCAGTCTTATCTGCAGGAACGATATCTTGGAATGAAAATCTACAGAACTGAGATAAGGTGTAGAATACAGGATTGTAAATATTCAGGTTGTCTTGTCAATTGGCTAGCATCTGAAGTTATCAGTTTGCAAAATATTGTCAAGCTAGATTATTGTCAACAAAAGAAAAGCATTTCTCTGCTGGCTTAGTTTAAAAGTTCATCTTCAGACTGGATACAGCAGTCATCTACCAAGGAACATCCAAAACTATCCAGTAAATATTGGCCGACTGCATTTCTAGAGTGCTGTATGATTGAATCACATAAACAAAAACTTGTGTATATCTTTGGAACCATGCTTCACTGGTGATTTTGATCATGAATAAGAATTAAAGGATAAAACACTTTCTTTGAGAACGAATAAGCACTAACTAGTCTAATATGAGCATTAGTTGTTACTGAACATAATTGATGTTTGCTCCGCTCAGAAATTACAGAGCACAAGCTAGAGTTCGTAGCATGTACAAGCTAGTCCTAGTCTCAAGCAGACAAGCTAAGCAGCACATGACTCAACAAAGAAGGCGTACCAGACTCAGGCCTAAACTATGGGGGGGCGGCCGGCTGCGAGGTGTGTGCTGTGCGAGCTCCAATATTGCCGCCTGTTGCCGCCGTCGCATGACGTGGCTCCCAATCCCCACCGTCATATAGATCAGGCCCCGCTGTCCATAATCTCATGGCTCAGATCTGAGAGGGAGAAGAAGCCAGCATGTTGCTGAGATTGGAACGAGAGTTAGGAACTAAAAAGCAAAAGAGGCACTGCACCTTTGATCTCCCCCGTGCAGATCTCCGGCAGCCACGTGCAGGCGGCGGCCTGCTGGGGCTCCTCGCGGGGCGCGCAGGGCGACGGCCTGGACACGCCATTGACGGCGCCATGCGCGCGGCGGCCTGCTGGGGCTCGTCGTAGGGCGGCGGCCTCGACGGCGAGTGGAGATAGCGCCGGCCGCCGGGATCGATTTGGGGGCAGGTGGGATCGATTTGGGAGAGATGGGAGAGGTGGGAGCTTTGCTAGAGGAGCGCTTCGAGGAGAGGAGATGAAGGGAGGAGACATATTGGTGCAATCACGGAACTGGTGAAATCACCGTGCAATCAAACTAAAAAAGTCTTCAAAAAATTTTGAAAAAAATTATAAATGTATATATCGGTCTACCCTATCTACATATAAATTTTCACGATCAAATTCATCTTACACTTGTAGTTACAAAAAAGACAAATTTTCTGACAATCATTAACGTTCAAATGCAGCCCAAATTTGTCTTTTTTGTAACTGCAAGTGTAAGATAAATTTGATCGTGAAAATTTATATGTAGATGGGGTAGACCGAGATGTACATTCATGATTTTTTTCAGAATTTTTTGAAAACCTTTTTAGTTTGATTGTACGGTGATTTCACCAATTCCGTGATTGCACCAGATATATCTCCATGAAGGGAGCGGGGCACAAGGAGGAGAGGGAAGCTGTGCGCGGATCTGAGAGGAGGGAATGGGAGTGAAGCGCGGGGACCTGAGGGAAGGATAGGGATGAAAACGGTCGGGAATAGTCGGGAAAACCCCTTAATTGTTCCCGCAACTATATTTTTTAGTCGGGAACGGAAACGGGAACGGAAAAATCGGACGGAAAATGAAATCGGTATTACGGGATATCGGAAACGGAATCAATCGGTCGGGAGCATACCGATTACGATCGGGAATCGATAACTCAAAACGGGAAAATACATACAACCACTTCAAATATTTAACTCGATAAAATAATTACAACTATGCATAAATAACATGGAAACAAGACTCGTATAACTAAGAAACACAGGTAAAGTGAATCACTAATTCACAATTCACGTTGTAACACATGCAAACAACAATTCACGTTTCCAACACAGGTAACACAGCCGACTACGACAAATACGGGAATTCCCGTGGGAATTTTCCCGGCTGAAAACGAGAACCGTGAAAACGGTCGGGAAAACACCCCAACCGTTCCCGTTCCCGTTCCCGTTCCCGCCCGTTTTCCCGTTTTGTTTTCCTATTTTCCTATTTTTTTCACGGAAACGGTTTACGGTCGGTTTAAACGGTAAACGGAGCCGGTCGGGACGGGATTTTCCCGTCCCATTTTCAACCCTAGGGAAGGGAGCAGCGCGCGGAGGGAGAGAAGAGAGCGGCGCACAGGAGGAAGAGGAGTTAGGGTACAGGGGTCGGCGTAGAGAGGAGTTAGGGTTTGTGCTGCTTTTATACCATAGAAATATGATTAGAGCCATTGTATCAGTCTGGGCCAGAATATTTGGGCTATTTGAGTTGAGATGGGGCTTCGTTTGGCCAATATTTTTCTTTTTTGTTTTATTGCACTATTGTGAAGTAACATATAAAAATAATTATTTTGTACACACAAATTTATTTTTAATATGTAATAGACTATATATAAACTATCCAGTAGAAGTTTCAATAATTTCTATACTCAATTACTATTTCTAAAATCATGCTCTATCATTTTAGGTTGTGAATCGTTAGATGTGGCAAAGTTTGAATAACTTAAACTTTTAAATTTCAAAAAATTACATCTAAGAGTAAGATTTTTGAACGCTAAACGATGTCAAATGAAAAAGTCATCAATACCAAAGTTGTAGAACTCATCAAGATCTACAAACCTTACTTAGATCATTACTCCATTTGACAAAGTTTGAACAATCCAAATTTTGAATTTTAAAAAATGGCATCTAGCATCAAGTTTTTGGAACACCAAATGATGTCAAATGAAAAAGTCATGAATACCAAATATTCATAACTCATCAAAATCTGCAAACTTTATATAGGTCACTTTTCCATTTGACAAAGTGGTTATAACATATAGTACAAATTCCACAAACCTCTCACATAGTTATAGCAACTATGTTAGAGACTAGTAATATTTGTACTACATAGTATTATCACTTTCGAAAATGACAAAATGACCTAAATAAAGTTTGTCCATCTTGATGAGTTATGAAACTTTGGTATTCATGACTTTTTCATTTGACATCATTTAGGGTTCAAAAATCTTGGTTTTAGTTGTCATTGTTTGAAATTCAAAACTTAGATTGTTCAATTTTTTCCATATAACAGGGATGGACAAAGTGAACGCCATAAGTGGATAAAGCGTTATTTTAGAAAAATTTAGAAAAAAATCATCAAATTTGGAGTTAGTATGAGGGAGAAAAACTAGTTACAAGTTTTAATTAGACATTTAAAAGATAAAAAAGAGAAATTATTCTTGTTCGTCACTTGTTCTTGATGAACAAGTGATTTCTCTATTTAATCTCTAAATAAAACTTATAACTAGTCTTTCTCCCTCATACTAACTCCAAATTTGATGATTTTTTTACTGAATTTTTCTAAAATCATGCTCTATCATTTTAGGTCGTGAGTCGTTAGATGTGGCAAAGTTTGAATAACTCAAACTTTTGAATTTTAAAAAATTACATCTAAGAGTAAGATTTTTTAACGCTAAACGATGTCAAATGAAAAAGTCATTAATACCAAAGTTGTAGAACTCATCAAGATCTACAAACCTTACTTAGGTCATTACTCCATTTGACAAAATTTGAACAATCCAAATTTTGAATTTCAAAAAATGGCATCTAGCAACAAGTTTTTGGAACACCAAATGATGTCAAATGAAAAAGTCATGAATACCAAATATTCATAGCTCATCAAGATCTGCAGACTTTATATATGTCACTTTTCCATTTGACAAAGTGATTATAACATATAGTACAAATTCCACCAACCCCTCACATAGTTCTAGGAACTATGTTAGAGAATAGTCATATTTTTACTATATAGTATTACCACTTTCAAAAATGATAAAATGACATAAATAAACTTTGTCTATCTTGATGAGTTATGAAACTTTGGTATTCATGTCTTCTTTGTTTAAAATCATTTAGTGTTAAAAAATCTTGCTTTTACTTGTCATTTTTTGGAATTCAAAATTTGAATTGTTCAAATTTTGTCACATAAAGATATGACCAAAGTCAACGCCATAAATTGATAGAGCATGATTTTAGAAAATTTTAGGAAAAAACCATCAAATTCGGAGTTAGTACGAGGGAGAAAAACTAGTTACAAGTTTTGACTACTGATTAAAAAGAGAAAACCTTGTGTTTATTCATGTTCTTGATGTTTCTATGTGGCTCAAGTCTACATCTACGTGTATTTGCTTAAAAAGGGTGAAAAATTGCTATTTCTATCACAAAGTAAGGAATGGTGTGGTGGTATGACTTAGCATTTTACTTTAAGAGATCTTAGATTTGATCCCCATGCGTAACATATTTTTTCAAGTTTGTTTTATTAGATTTATTGTGGTTTTATTAATAAAAAATGAAACACTCTAATACAACACAAACCGATTCTTGTCCTAGTGGTTTGCACACTTGACTTTTGTTACAAAGGTCTCAGGTTCGATCCCTATGTGTCACATTTTTTTTCAAGTTTGTTTTAAAGGATTTATTATAGTTTATCTGATAAAAAGAAATAAAACACACTAGTACAATATGAACTGATGCTTGTCCAAGTGGTCAATGCACTTCACTTCTATTCCAAAGGTCTCAAGTTCAACTCCCATGTGCCACATATTTTTTCAAGTTTGTTTTATTAGATTTATTATGGTTTTATTAATAAAAAAAATGAAACACTCTAATACAACACAAACAGATTCTTGTCCTAGTGGTTTGCACACTTGACTTTTGTTCCAAAGGTCTCAGGTTCGATCCCTGTGTGTCACATTTTTTTTCAAGTTTGTTTTAAAGGATTTATTATAGTTCACCTGCTAAAAAGAAATAAAACACGCTAGTATAATATGAAATGATGCTTGTCCTAGTGGTCAACGCACTTCACTTTTATTCCAAAGGTCTCAAGTTCAACTCCCATGTGCCACATATTTTTTCCAGTTTGTTTTACAGAATTTATTGCTGTTCAATTAATAAAAAGAAATAAAACACCTTAATATGACATAACCTGATGCTTGTCCTAGTGGTTTGGGCACTTCATTTTTGTTCTAAAGGTCTCAAGTTCGATCCTAGAGCATGCATTTTTTTTGCCAATTTATATCACGCTCTACTGTTGGGGCAAGTCAATTTTTGAAGTAACTAAACGTGACACTGTCATATAGTCACACAAAGATAGATCTCAGTGTCACAAAAGATAATCGTCAAGCGGCTCCTAACGTTTAATCGGAAATTCCTCTTCCACACCTCTGAATGTCGAGGCAAGCACATCCAACTCCTATCTTCGTGTGATGCCATTAATCTGCATGCATGTTTGAAACGACCTAAAGATCTATATGCAATTGTATCATACTTGGTAATATATCGGGTCTCGATCAAGGATGAGTCTCGATCTGATCGTTGCTCTCCTGTAGGAACAAAAAGCGTGGCGATAGACAAATTTAAGTGCAACCAAGGAAGACCTCGTTGCCATAAGTCTGATACAATTACAACGACTATGACAACTAGTGCAACCACAAAATTTCGTGACAATACGTACATGATATTGCATCTTGAGGCAAGAAAGGAAGCAATAGCCCCCCATGTATTGCAACAACGCACCAAGAAATTTGCAACCCAAATCAGATGTTGCTATATTGCCGTTCAGAAGCAACCAACGCTAGTATGGTCGCCATAGCACCTTTCTATTGCAACACACGACATGCTAATGCAACTCAAAAATGATGTAGCAGAATTTCCAACCAATTGCAACACAAAATCTAAAAATGGCTGCATTAGCGTCATCACCCTATTGCAACACAAAAAATAAATATCGCAACACAATTTATGTGTAGTAATAGGCACGCATATTACAACCGAATCACTGTTTCAGTGCCATAGAACCCCCCTATTGCACCCAAATTAGTGGTGATGCCTAAACGTTTCGTGGCTATAGGGGGAAAACCACATAGTGCACAAATGCCATTGTGCAACTGTCGGAGTTTTCTACGCAGTGCGTGCCTTTGACAGACATTCTGTCGCTTATATGAGCTGCATTCATAGAGCTGAATTCAAAGTTTGTCGATGCTTTCTACCGCTTATATGATCTGCATTCATAGAGCTGCAAGATCTTCTTCGAAGTGGATGATGAGCCATATGAGCCCCAGAGTGGTTGTTGTACCTTCGTGTCCTGAAAGAACAACTAGAAGACTGGATTGGAGAGGTTATAGCTCTCCCATGCCCAGAAGACCAAATGCGAGGACGATTGCAATCCGTATTGGTTTTATGGCAAGATTTCCTTCCCAAACCTAGAGAAAGCAAAGGGGGGTCATTTATCCATTAGCCTCATAGAGCATACCTACCTGCCAGGTTTCAACAAGTATCTGCCCTAGCTCAAGGCGTGCGTTGAAGTTTTGAGAGCACTTGGTGTAGCATGCAGAGGTTGGGACCTTGTAGAGGAGTACTTGGCTACTAAAGTTTGGCCACTTACGCCTGCATGGTACTCTGCACTAGGCGTGTGAAACTTGTGTACTTGGAGTACGAAATTGTTTGCCCCACCTTCGGTCTGAGGAAGCTGGGAGGCAAGAGTGACGAGGTCATTGTTTCCGAGCTAGAGTTTGCTGCATTGGTGCTCTTAGGGCCATGGAACAAGAAAGAGTATGATTCTTTTATTGCCGTTTGCGGTTGTTGACGCTCAATACCGACCATTTCTGAGCATCAATAGTGTCAAAATAAAATAGATGAACTTGCATTTCGTGCACTTATATTGCTAAGAAATCACCGAATTTCACATGTCCTTGTAGAAATTTATGAGTGTCGGTTTTTGGCTAAAAATGAAGGGCATTCATACCCTTTAATCCAAGGAGCAATCTCCCATCCAATCACGCATTGCCACACAGCCATGACAAGAATTGTTTCTTTGGGGCTTTCCAATTGGGGAACATATCTGGTGGAAACCGCAATCTTCGTGAAAATTCGTGCAAACCACAGCAAAAAGTCGTCTAAATTCACCAACAAAATCACACATATAGATGATATGATGATACACAACTTGCAAAATATCTTATCCAAACTCGACTTCGTTTGTGAGATATAAAAATAACAAATTTCTAACAAATCATTTGGACAACTTTCTGGCTTGAAATTTCTTATTTTTATATCTCACAAATGAAGTCGAGTTTGAACAAGATATTTTATAAGGTTATGTATCATCATATCATCTACATGTGTGTTTTTTTGGTGAATTTAGACGACCTTTTTGCCATGGTTTGCACGGGTTTTTACTAAGGTTATGGTTTCCACCAGATGCAACGCCTTCCAATTGTCCTGTTGTCAATTGTTTGTGAGATGGACATGGCCAGTAACTTGTATACCAGAATATTGGAATTTGTAGCAAAGATGTGTATCTTGCGAGGAAGCTCTTCTCTCATGTTTTATTTTTTGCCACATCAGAAAAAGGAAAATCTTATGAGCATTAACAATTAACATATAGTCTTTGTTGCGATCTTCACACCCGAAGGTAGCTCGGATACCAGACATACAAAGACAGTGAACAAACGATGTACTCAAAGACCTTTGGATAACTCAGAGCGAGCTTTTCCAATGATCAAAAAGTTGTTACAGTGTGGAAAACTGGGGGTATTTATACCCCCAACCCTCACAGTACATTTACATTCTTGCCCATACATTTTCACCTTTTATCAGCATTTTTGGAGCTCTAGACTAGTCTTTTCTCGCCACGCTGTTGACACTGTCAGAATCCCTCATTGCAGATGCGGATAGGTCATTTTGGAGACGAAATCCATTTTCGTCTGCAAATTTGTGTCACTGATGTGGTGTCATTGGAGACGCGATTTTACGCGTCTGCAATAACACTCATTGGAGACGCGGTTTTACGCGTCTGAATAACAATACTGCAGACACGGCTTTGTCTAGATGCATCTCTGGTAATGCTTATTGGAGACGCGTTTTTCGCAACAAGCGTCTCCTTTATAGGGTTATCCCAGACGCGTTATGTGAACCGCGTCTCCTTTAAATAAAAATGGAGACACCAGTATAAATCAAACACGTCTCTAATGAATTGATTAGAGACGCGTTTGAGTATAGACGCTTCTCCCTTATAAAATATAGCCCAGACGCATTTATGTTTAGACGTGTCTATGTTTTTTTTGTTGTTCACAAGTTTAGTAGCTAGCTAGCACAGCTCATTGACAGAATATGCATTAGAACAGAAACACAGGTTCATCATCTTGCATAGTACACCACATAATTGGCAGAATATGCATTAGCACAGATACACATCATCATCATCATACATACATAGTACAAGTACAGCACATCATGTTCATCATCATCATCTTGTACAAGATCAAACTTAATACATACACAGAACAACACATCATGTTTCATATCCTGCAGGCCCTTGGTTCGTGTTTCATAGTACAATTGACATTTTTTGTTCAATTATAATTAAGACCTGGATTGTCGCAATGAAACTCTCCTTTCGGGTTGATCACCTGGGTCATTATGAAGGAGGCAATCCTTTCTCGAATCTTGACAATTACATCTTGGTCGATGGGATTTGTCATCACTTCAAAATCCTGTGTATTTCAGTAAAATATTTTTAGAACAAGGCACAAATAATAAAGCAGAAGGATATAGTTGATTTGAATATGCAGAACAAAAAATCATAGAGAAAAGTTTATTTGTACCAAAGAATTATCCATTCCTAGTATTTACATTGCTTCTAGCATGTGATATGCTGTGTAGAAACCATAGGTATTACCAGCAGATTACAGGTGGCACTGGCAACAATTACACAGAAATACAAATATTAATTTATTGGAGAATGAACAAGTCAATGCACAAAAATCACCAAGACACTTAATCCCTTATATACATTTGGTCTTAACATGCACTTACCGGGAACTTGGAGACATGTGTCAAGCTCTTACTTCCCTTCCCCTTGACTGGGAATGAATTAAATGCCCTACAAGCATGTAAATTGAAAATTGTTTATGCTCAGATATTCATCACTGTTCAAAGTTAACTTATAAAATATGGTGATGGTTAGGAACAAAGTACTCACTCATCAATTACTTCTTTCAACAAGGTATGATCACATGCCTTGGACCTGAGAAAATCGAAGCACAAAACCTTGCTCCATTTTGGAATAATTACCACTAAAATCCAGTGGCCACCGGGGTTATGTGGAAACATAATTATCTCCTTCTTAGCATAATGATTGTTGGCCCTTCCCAAATAATCCACCACATAAGATTTGTCAGATGTTATGTTTGACAGGGACATTAGCTCAGGATCAAGAAAGCCCACAGGCATGGCCTTTGACTTAGTTTCTTGAAGCAGAGATCTAAGAAATTAAAACCAATGTCAAGCAAACATACGGAATGAAGCAAGTAAAACTATACATTACCCTAACTAGCAAATTGTTGTCCATAGTACGAAGTCTTATGCAAATTGTTGTCTAGAGCTTCTATACGAACACTGGAATTTTGGTATGTGCTTTTATTATCTTGGGCAATGGTGTACAAGGTGTAGCCATTTATATCATACCCTTGATAACTGGTGATGGTGAACAATGGACCACATGCCAAGTTTCTAAGAGCATCATCTATCCTAGAGTCTGACTTTTGGATCTGATCTCTAAACCAAAATTTGAATCCGCTCATATGTGCCTTAGCTAGCCAAGTTTCGCTTCGCCCAGGATTCAATTCATGCAAGTGGTCCTTATGCTCATCGATGTAAGGAGATACTTCAACTACGTGTTGAAACACAAAAAATGTGCTTGTTGGTAAGAATTCATGTCCGGAGTGGATGTCTTCTCCCCAAGAATCCCTATGCCAGCTAACCTTCCCTCATGGTGAGACTTTGATATGCCGATTGGATTACTAGGATCAATGTAATCAAGACACCAATCAACTACCTCCTCAGTAGAGTAGCCATGAACCATACTTCCCTCAGGATGAACTCGACTCTTGGTATACTTGTTAAGAGTGCTCATGAATCTCTCATAAGGATACATGTGATGCAAGAACATCGGCCCAAGGTACCTTATCTCCCGCACTAGGTGAACCATGCGATGTACAGAGACATCAAAGAATGATAGTGGGAAATACGCCTCAAGAAGACAAATTGTGTTAAAGAAGTTCTTCTCAAGATCATCCAATGTCGCCTCATCAATAACCTTCTGAGATATTGCGTTAAAGAAAAAGCACAAGCTCATGATAGCCCTTCTTACTTTTTCCAGCAATATGTTCCTGATAGCAACCGCAAGCATGGTGGTGAGCATGACATCACAATCATGGGCTTTCATCGGCATAAATTTCTGTTCCTTCGCATGGACAAGTTTCATGATATTAGATGAATACCCAGAAGGAACTTTCACACTATGTAAGAAGTCGCATAATTCCTTCTTCTCTTCCCTGGTTAGATTTATAGCAGATGCCGGTAGATGTGAACTACTGGTGGCATCAAGACAAAGCTCAGGTCCAATGTCCAATTCTTCTAGATCAGCTCATCCTTTCACATGATCCTTCGTTTTGTACTTATCATTCATGAGTGTTCCAAGTAGACTTCCACATACATTTTTTTTCACATGCATGTCATCTATACTATGACAGACAGCTAAATCTACCCAGTAAGGTAGCTCCCACAGGATTGACTTCTTCTTCCACCTGATCTTTGGATCAACTGCTTCTTTGTTGCGCTTTCTCTTTCCAAGGGTAGTAGTGCTTTTCTTGCCATGGGCATTTGGGAGATCCTTGACCTGACTGTAGACATAAGCTGCACTGAAATGCCTCAGAGCTTTGGCTAACTCTCTCGTGCCATCAAATTGGCATTTCATCTGTCTGTATGCATGTGAATCAGGAAGGAAGCGTCGATGACGGACGTACACCTATTTCTTTTGAGTTGTTGAGCCAAAGAGTCTCAATGTCATCTAAACAGTGGGGACAGTCCTTTTTGCCTTTGTACTGCCCAGACACAGAACGGCCTCCTGGTATATCAGTGATGGTGGTGAAGAGAAGGCCACATAGTGTGAAGGGTGCTCTTTTGTACGCGTCGTAGACCTGAACACCTTCTAACCATAGTGTTTTCAGATCATCCACCAATGGTCTTAGATACACGTCGATAACAATGCCTGGCTGATGCGGACCTAAGATGATCATTGACATCATCATGCATTTCCTCTTGTTGCAAAGCCAAGGCGGAAGATTGTAGATCGACACCAACACTGGCCAGACACTATGTGAGCTACTCATCTGACCGAATGGATTCATCCCATCTGTGCTTAATCCAAATCAAAGATTCCTTGGATCATCAGCAAATGAACCATATTTGTGATTAATGATGTGCCACTGTGTGGAATCTGCTGGGTGTCGTATGTAATCATCCTGCTTCCGGCCCTCCATGTGCCAACACAACAGCTGCACGTCCTTTCTTGATGCATACAAACGCCTCAAGCGAGGAATCAAAGTGAAATACCAGGCTACCTTTTGAGGAGCTCCATGCCTCCTTACCTCATCACCACCATCATTTTTTCGCTTATATCGAGCCGTTTGACACTTTGGGCATTCAGTGTCGTTAGCATGGTCGCCACGAAATAGAATGCAGTCATTCTTACAAGAATGTATCTTCTCGACCTCCAATCCCAAAGGGCAAATGTTTTGCTTGGCCTCATAGGTTGTCATAGGTATCTCATTCCCTTATGGCAACATGTCCCTTAGCAGGTCCAACAAAGCCTTGAAACCCCGATCAGTTATATGGTGGGTTGCCTTCAGTTGGAGAAGTTTGAGTGATGCGAAGAGTTTCGTGTACTTCCCTTTGCAGCCCGGATAGAGTGGTGTCTTCATGTCTGTCACCAACTTTTTCTGTTTCTCAAACTCCAAAATAGTATGCCCATCCTACCCCATGGCATCACACACCATCTCCTCCAATTGATCAGCCACATGGACATAGTTGTCACCGATTTGTATTAGGTCATCATCACTAAGATCATTCCCAACAGCCTGATTGTCAGAGTGTCCTTCCTCCTCATCTTGACAAGCATAAAATTTTCCAGATTGTTCGTTACAAGCGGTTTCTTGATGCATACGGTCGGCTTCAAGGTCTCAAACATTACAACCTTCTTCTCCATGCATATTCCAACAAATGTAGTCATCCATGAATCCTCGAATGATCAAATGGGCATGTACATGAACTGAACTTGAGAACTAAATGTCATTCTCACAGTCAACACATGGACAACTTATGGCGGACTTTCCCTGCTTCAACTGATCTGTCTCTGCTGCATCTATGGATGACTTCAAACCAGTCAAGTACTCACCACACATGCGGTTCTTAAGGTACATCCACGTCCGGTCTGCCATCTACATATTCGAGCATGATAAAATTAAAATTTATTCATGAATTTCAAAAATCTGTGGGGATTTCAATAATAGAGTTATGCATGAATTTCAAAATCTCACCTTGGGGGCTAGCTATGCAGCTAGTGACCAAGCCGTGGGGATGTACGGCGCAAGGTGATGCTAACAAGTTAATGGCTCTAGAAGACTACAACAACAAAATAAAAAAAATATTATTCATGAATATATTCAATAATATAATTACATGTACATATTAAGACATAATGTAAATTATTATTTGAACTATTTGTGCATGAATGAACAATTAAAAAAGTCACCTTTTTGGCCGGGGAGGAGAGACCAGCACGCAGAGGATGGCCATCGTCCCCTAATTGCACGACGCCGCAGAGGACGAGATGCACAGGGTGTTGCCTGAGCTGTGCGGCGACGACCAAATGACCACGATCAACTAGCTAGAGCATGCCACGATCTGCTGCTTGGCCGGCCGCCTGCAAGACAGTGATGCACGGGAGGGTCCAATGGCGTTGGGAGGCCCCCGGCGGCGGTGGCGCGCGCGGCCGGCAGCCGCCTGGGAGTACGCGTACGCGCGCGCACGGGGTCGGGGCTAGCTATTACCAACTAGGCGCGATCGAGCACGACGAGGCATGGCGTGGGTATACGGTGCTCCGTGGGTAGGTCGCCAGCCGGCCAGCTGGTCGTCCGCCGTGCCGCGCCCGGCCGGCCAGACGTTCGCCGGGTCCCAAAAAGCAGAGCAAAGCACAACGGGAAGAAGGAGAGTGAAGACAGCGAGTGAAGACAGGGCATCGCAGAACACGTCTGTATATTCATGCTTTTGCAGACGCGTTTATCTTAAAATGCGTCTAGAATTGACGTGTCTCGGATAAGTAATCATTGGAAATGCGTCTCCTATAGTCTGCATAAAGCAGAAGCGTTGTGTTGAGCCGCATCTCTAATACATTGCAGACGCTTTTTCTGATGACGCGTCTGGAATAAGTCATCATTGGAGACGCATTTTGTTTTTCCAAAGCCTGGAAGACCTTATTTGAGACGTGTTTTGAACCGATGCGTCTGGAAAAATGTTTTGGAGACGCGTTCTAATATTTGCGTCTCGAAACATAGTGTCTTCTTTGATCGTTTCTTACATAGTGTGAAAAACCATTTATGCCACGTAAGCTTCTCCGAGTCGTAATCGGCACGCTTCCGCCAATCCTCCGAAGGTTCCTGAAGGCCTTGGAATGCACCGCCTTCTGGGCCACACCTTGGCAACCCGGGACGGAAGGTCATTGGTGACTCCGCCCTCGCTTGCAGGTATTGTGGCACCTTCGATCAAACCCTTGTGTGAGGGGCACCTTCGAAAGAGACCCTTTGACCTGCGAATTAATAGAAAGAGCGGTAGACGGGCCGAAGGTTATGAAAGAGGTTTAGTAGAAGCCGCCAATGCGCCCGTATCCTTCGAGTACGTACCCTCCGGAGGTAGCGATCCCCAACAGTTATTTCAAACAGAGCAAGTTGAGCTGCTAATTACACGATGACAATTAAAGAAAGTTAAAATGAATTTCATAGTACTTCATATATCCTTGAGTTATGATAATCATAATGTCAGATAGCTGCGAATGAGATGCTAAAAGCGAAATGGAAGCATCCTTGAAGTTGACTACCGTCTATCTTACCCTATATACTCAACTCGTCCAACTGTCCGGAAATATAGGAAATTCTGATTCTGTTTAGAGACAAATAACTTTACTTAAGTTTATAGGAAAATACTAATACCATTTTTGACATAATCTAAGCAATATTTGATCTAGTATAATGTGTATATTTTTATAGTTTACTATATTGATGTGGTATGTTGCATGTTAATACCCTTTCTTATAAACTTAGTGAAATTTTGAATAGTTTAACTTAGGATAAACCTGTAAATACTTATAGTTTTGGACTGAGGGAGTAATAATTTTTTCTTGTAACTATAATTAAATATTTGTCAAAATTACTTACACACTACTATGAGATAATTTTTGAAACAATCTTGGTTACAAGCATATAGGTATCCCTCCTACTTTGTAACCTTCCCCTATATTTACATAAGGCGTGCACCGACGTAAGAATTTCATACAATCCTAGCGGTCTGGACTTGTATAATTTGTGTGTCCCTGTGCTAAAATCAAGCTATAGGCTCAGTTTCCCTCACCGACACTTATCCTGCAGCCTAAGAGACAAAGGTGATGTTCATGGCATATATCAATCGAGACAAGCATTCTTCATTGTAGAGAGACATCTTAATTTAAAAAAAGTACAATCATAGAGGCAATTCTGCTGTTGAAAAAAATACATAAGTTAACAACGTTTGACTTATGTATTCAAAAGTGTCTTAGCTTGTTTCCGAAAGAAAACATGTGAGCTCCATTGACAATAGAGCATGTTTACTTTATACTGGACATCAATCGCTCCTTGAAAAGACCGTGTTTATTTATGCTGCAAAAAGGGAGACACAAAATTTCAGAGGCATGTATATAATCCTGAGAGAGGAGAGATGCATAACTCTATGATTTTGCAGTTCTTGGGCTGTTGGAGTAAAAGTCAAAGATGCATTAAAAATATATGGTAACTACTTAAGAGTTAAGACATGTGATGCAGAAATTTGTGTCGGTAGTGTATCTAGAATTTTTGATATATAGTTGTATCATTTGATGGAATGCCACTGCACGTGAAAAATAAAAAAGATTATACTGTCTGAATATTGAGTTTAACTTTTTTCAAGACATTCAAAGTGTAACCCTTGAATTCTTCTTGTTGCCAGCCCTTTAACAGAACAAATGTTTTGCTTATACATGGAAAAATATAATGAAATAAATAGCTTTTGAAGCTAGTACAGGTGTGATGGTGTCTCCTTGTCTCAAGTGTTCATACCTGCTGAAAAATGAGTACAATTTTCCCATTGAGCTTATCGATGATATCCTCTATGGAAGGCCTCTTGTTCGGATCAGCTTCCAAACACTTCAACGCAACTACAATACAAGCTTTCACTTGATCTAATCCAAAATCAGTTAGTGAAGGGTACTTGCATATTATATCGTCATCTTTCTTCCAATCTTGACGCACCTACATATTTTTATTATGATCCTTGATTCCTTAATAATAATATAAGATCGGGGATGCATATCAAAATTCCGAAAATGAATTTTTTATTTTCAAGGCATCAAGTACTGTATTCTTACCTTGTCAACAAATTTTGTTGCTGCCCTGTCTTCACTATTGCCGCAGTTCCTCTCTCCAGTGACGATCTCTAGTATTATCATACCTAAACTATAAATGTCTAACCCTGTGCTTATTTCACCCTGGAATAGATATTCCGGAGCCATATATCCGCTGCAAGAGTTTAAGATAATCAAATACGATCAACCTAATAATTAACAAATGTAAGACTATTAGTTTGTTATTATGCAGCTTACTTTTGTCCCACAACATTCATTGTGTACGCCCGGGTTTTCTCACCACCAAAGAGTCTTGACAACCCAAAATCAGCAATCTTTGGCACCCAGTTATCATCCAACCATATAGAGTTGGGCACAAGATTCATATGAATGATTGGCTTGCTCAATCCTTTATGAAGGTAACGCAAACCATTGCAGATCCCCTTAACTATTTTGAATCGTTTGTCCCAGTCAATTTCACGTGTTTTATCTGGATAAAAATAAAATGCAGTTAAATAAGTATTTTAAGACAATGATCTCCAAATGTTATGCACAACATTGGCAGCACTTTCTTTATAGGGTAACATTGCAATTATGATTATATTAATATAAACAACATTAGAAGTTCGTAGGCCCATTTTTGGATTGACAAATTAGGTCAGGAAAAAGCATACAAGAGAAAGGAACTCTGCGCTGCCCGCACCAGTACCCTGCACCTCCCATCCTTCCTCATCACCACTCAAGCTCATGGCCAGAAGCCTATGGTGGTGCAAGGGCAGCACGCCTCTCCTCATCAGCTCAATTCCTCATCCCAGGTCCGGCTGTACGGTGGAAGCTTTTGCACCCCGACGATTAGATCCAGCCTCCATCGTTGGAGGATGTGTGGTGGGACAGCAGCCAGTGTGGGGGCAGCGAGCATTAGGGCTTGTTCAGTTATGTGGGATTTATTCTGGGCTGCGAATAATAGTTATAACAAGACACCTATGGTAGGTACAGTAAGAGACCAGGATTTATTCACTGGAAACTTATTGCAACAAAATAGACTCATAATATGTATGTCGTCACCTGCCCCCTAAAAATGCTGACCATTTCTAGGAGCAGGTGACGACGTCATTCGTCTCTAAAAATGCATTTTAGGGGCGGGTGATGACGTTACCAGCCCCTAAAAATAGTGGTCATTTATAGGGACGAGTGACGCCATCATCTGCCTCTAGAAATACATTTTTAGTGATAGGTCAACTATTAAAGTAGTTTCTCTCTCTTTATAAGAGCGTGTTACCTTTTGATTTGCCTCTTGAGAAAAACGAGACATTACTACAAATTGTTTTTTAGCAGTGATCCTTCCTCCAAAACAAATATCTTTGGAGTTTTGCAAAACCCAAACACCTCAGAGACAAATATAGTGGCAGGAATTTTTCGAACTAACTACAATCCATCATAAATCATAGATATTGATGCTTCATCTATATATACCTATACTAATCAGAGACTACAAAGAAATACTCACATTGACATGGAGAAATCTAGCCATCCATTAACATTTTGCTCTGATCTGTCTGTTATAAAAACTAGTCTCTATTTTCTTTCAATTCTTAATCTGCAACTAATCTTTAATTAAAATGAATGGTGCATTATCAGATTCCTAATATTCATGTCAAATGCATCATAAAAACAAAGCCTGTTTGAAACATGTCAATGGAACCATGACTCCAGGAACACATAAAATTTACGGTGTTATAACTATGTTCCACATGTAGAAAACCATGTGGAATCACAAATCAGAGCATGGATGGCCGACAATTCCTCAGTCAAATTTGGCTCTCCCAATTAATGGCGCTAGGAATTGGTAACGGTATCCGTATAAAACCCCAAATTTTGCCTTATATGGTGTGCAGTGGATATTCAATCCATAGTTCATTCAAATAAATTTGAGATGGAATTCCAATTCTATATATCTATCCCAATTCCTAGGACCACACACAGCCTAGAAGGAAATGAGCATCATATTCAGCGTCTGAATATTGTAATAGTAAAGCACTAAACAGAAAAAAAATGGAAGAATGAAGAAATTGTGAAATAGTTTACATACCGAAAAGATGCAGGTCAAGACTTGCATTAGGCCGGTATTTATAGCAGAGCAAACATTCGTCAATATTAACAGCCACGTATCTTCCCTGGCGCTGAACCACTTTCGTATGCGCTTCACGGCAGAAGCCAACTAACTTTGTTATATTTTCATGTTCAAGAGCCATAAGGTTTGTAACCTCATTAGCAAATGATATGTCCCGTGGCAGTGGCGAGTTTTCAGCAAGCTTCTTCACAGCTAAAATGCCCCCATTATTATCAAGAATTCCCTGTTTAACCTCTCAAGTATTAGATATTGGATCTTTAGTATAATGATTTTTCTTGGACTTCCATGCATAAGCCTAGGAAGTAATCATACCTTGTAATATGTCCCAAATGCGGATTGACCAATCTTTCGATCTGGGGAGAAATCATTAGTAATTTTCTTCAGGAAGTCTAATGTTAGTTCCGATGGTAACGTACTTGTGAGACTCTGCTGTGTCTCCAGTCTTTTACCTTGACTAGCATCGTTGGCCATTTATTTTCGATCTGGGGGGAAATCATTAATAATTCTGTTGATTTGAGCTACTTCGAATTGTGGACTGTCAAATTAAAGATTGTTCGGTACCTCCGATATGGGCTTAAAACATATGCAATTAAAACAGAATTTTCATGAACATTTGATTGTTCTGAAACTATCTGAATGTAAGCATGCTGTATATCTATAGACTCGTAACCGGGGTGAGGGAACTGCTTCAATACGTGCAGAAATAGTTGTGGCAATGAAAATATACTAAAAGTAACTAGCTTCTTAAATGAACTAACCTGGAGAAGAACACTTGAAGGATCCTCGCTGGTTGAAGGGAAGAAGAGGAACTAACAATGGAGGACCGAGGCTCCGGCCGGTTGGTCAATGCTTCCAATGCTGCAATTAATAATATAGAGAAACACAGAGAGGATATGTACCAGCTGAATAAACAAATATAACTTGACTCCAGGCGAAGATGCCTAGTCAGGATCTGAATGCGGGCACGCAGTGTTAATATTATGAAACTATCATTGCTATGTGCACGCATCTGAACGCGGCTCATTAGGATGAGATTGCACCAAAAGCTATTCTATATTTCTATTGTCCATTGATGACGATAGGGAGTAAACGGGGGTTTCATTCCCATTAATAATGTTGGTTTTGAGCGCTCTCTAAAACAAATGAGTGGAGACAAGAGGGTGGAGTGCACGGATTAGATCAATATAGAGCGTTCTCAAGTCTTCAGATGGTGTAAAATATAATTAATTGTCAAGTAAAGTTCTATCTAGCAAAGCTCCGAGAGTAGCTTCTAGGCTGAAACCAGAAAAAGCTCCTCATGAGTCAATTTTAGCTTCTCATATAAAAAACTTATGACATAAATGTTGGAGGCTAAAATTAGCAAACACCGAGGCCGGTTGGGCCGACCGGTCTGACCGGTCTGGGCCTGTACAGTCCGAGTAGAGTTAGGGATTGTAATTTGGAATCCGTTTGTAACTCAATTTGGAAGGGGTACGTCTTCCCCAGCCTATAAATATAAAGGCCACGGCCGATTGAGGTCCTTCTACCCAATTGAATCAATTAATTTACACTTTTCCTATTTTTCTCCAAACCCTAGCTTTTCCAACCTGGTGCTGTTCTTTGTTCGTCTCTACAGCGTTCAAGGGCGTCTTGAGTGGCCTGCCGACCTCAAGACAACCCTAGATCTCCAAGCTCCGACGGGGTCCCTCCCGAGCTTGGGGTTTTAGGCTTCGCGGCGCTTTTTTGCGTCCGACCGGTTGGCGTGACCAGTCTGACCGGTCGCCGGAGATCGTCGCCGGTGATATGATCGTTGCGATCCGTGCGCTCTAGCACTTGTGTGTTGACCAGAACTGCATCAACATACTTTTTGGCAACTCCGCTGAGGACAGATCTGAGTTCAACGGGCGCAATGGCCGGTGAGAAGGTTGACCCCAAGGTAGATGCGACTCCCATCGACATCAAGTACGAAGACATACATGAGGAGACGCGCAAGCAATTCGAGGCTGCGTTCCAGAAGGAATAGGAGGATTCCAAGAAGAGATTGCTTGCATGCTTCGGGAAGACTCGGCAAGGCGTGTTCAAGAAGAAGGAGTTCAACATACCCACATTCGCACCACCACCGCCGAACCCATCTACTACGGCTACAGCTGCTGCTTCATCTGCTTCCAATCCAAGCGAGGTAAGTTTTACCTTCGATTCTATTAAGTAGTTTACCGAAGCCTTTTTGAGTAGATTCGAACAGTCCCAAAAGCTCAAACAAGATATACTTATGGACTTGAGTATGCAAAACAAGGGAAAGAAAACTGTCAATGATTATTCCAATTTTTCCCTTAACCCTAGTCTTTCGTCCGCACCATCAGAGAATTATCAGTATGGTATGCCGCCGAATTACTTCACGGGACAGATGCCCCCGCCAGACTCAGTTCGGCCATCCAAGGCCAAACCGGTCAGATCGGTCGCCCCGACCGGTCAGACCGGTGCCCCGGCGGGCGGACCGGTCAGACTGGTCACTCAGACCGGTCAGACCGGTGCCATGGTGCTCGATTCTGCATCACAGACACCAGTCACGCCTCCTCCTGCTTCGGCTGATTATAGCCTGGAGCGATATTAGCGGATTTTGTGCCGCCGTATACGACAAAGTCATACGGTGAACTCCCTTTTCCTCCACCGTTGCCCAAGGATGTTTGGGATGATTGGCTTAGGGCCAATCCACAGTATGTCGCGCAAACGATGTCCACTACCGATCCTACGACACATCGTTTTGGCCAAACATCTACGGTAACTATGAGGCCGATCTTGCTAGGATGAGAGAGGATCTGGCAGATATGTTTAAAGAAAAACTTGGTTTTGATGCGGGTAGGAGTCGGCTATATCGTAGGCCGTACATTGATGCTTTTGATTTGATTCCATACCCCACTGGTTGGCGTGTTCCCGATTTTGTCAAGTTTAGCGGTGATGATAACCGATTCACTTGGGAACATATTAGCCAATATATTGCTCAACTTGGAGAAGTCGGTTCTAGCAAGTCTTTACGCGTTTGCAGGTTTTCTTTATCTTTGACTGGAACAACTTTCTCTTAGTTTTCGTCGTTAGCTCCTAACTCGATTTGTTCTTGGGACAAATTAGAGCAAAAGTTTCATGATCACTTTTATAATGGGGATAACGAAACTAAGTTGACATATTTGACATCGGTTAGACAGGGTAGAGATGAATCTATCTAAGAATATTTTAAAAAGTTTAAAGATATTAAGAACCGATGCTTTAATTTATCACTTTCTGAAAAGCTTGATGGTTCAAGTTATAGGGAAAAGCTTGATGGTTCAAGTTATAGGGAAAAGCTTGATGGTTCAAGTTTTTGTTCTATAAATCAGCTTCAGGCTAAAGCTTTGATTCAAGAAACCAAGTTCAAAAAAGAAAAGGATACTTACAAGTCCCATCGTTCAAACACTCATATTGTTGAATATGATTCCGATTCATCGGACGATGAGGACAAAGAGGTATATGCTGCTGAGTTTGTTTGGCCCGCCTCGGCCAAACCATCTACTTGTACATCTCTCAAGCTGACTCAAAAGAATCGGCAAGAGAAGATGAAGTTTACTTTCGATGTGTCTAAGTGCGATCGCATTTTTCATGAATTATTACGTCTTGGGCATTTAAAAGTTACTCATGTTATACCGCTGCTTGAGGAGATAAAGTGGTGCGCTTATTGCCAATTTCATAATTTTTCATCTCATGCGACTAATGATTGTAATGTGTTTTGTCGACAGGTGCAATCGGCCATAAATGACGGACGATTGGCTTTTCCGGAGATGAAGATAGATAAAGCTCTGTTCCCAGTTCACACTATTGACCTCAGCAATGCAAAGGTGATTCGGCCGGATCAAGCCGAAGGAGCAAAAGGGAAGAATGTGATCATTGGGGATGATAGGTCGTTGACTGTTGATAACAAAATTCTGGCCAGGGAGGTGATTTAGGAAAAGACTCCAGAAGGGAAGAAGAATCTGAGGATTATACTTAAGCCTCGCACGCTCGGGGGGGGGCAAGAGGGTTCTTCTTCAGGTGACCGGCCTGCTGCTCAGCCGAGACCAGTCAGACTGGTCCTGACGGCCAGTCAGACCGCCCTGGTGGTCAGCCCCGGACGTTCAAGACGAAACGTCCGGAAGTGGGTACATGAAAGACTAATCAGCCAAAGGTGCAGGGCAAGCTTGCAAATCAGAAGCCTACCTTTGGCCAACTATTGAACAAGTACTCAAAGGCTGCTCGAAACGATCGGCCCATAAAAAAGAGATCGAGGTCACCTCCGCGTCAAGACGCACCTTCTTCTCCTAGGGGAGAGTCAAGCAAGCACAGGGGTGATGTGGTTACCTTGTTCCCTCCTCAGCAGATGCAGCCGATGTACGCTACAATGCCATGGGCTCCACCGGCATCGGATTCTCAGTTCCCCGCATAGGAGAACGGGGGATTTTGGATGTAATGCTATCCGATGCCGTATCCACCGCACTTCCAAGGGGAGGGAAGTTCCAGAGGACCTATATTTCACAGATTGAAGTAGCCGGTTCACGACCGATTGGGTCAGCACCAATCTGGTCAGGGGCAGAACCTCGGACCGGTCAGACCGGTCTACTCTGACCGGTCAAACCGGCCTCAGCAGAGGCCGGCCCAATTTTGTCCCGTGCGCCAAGAATACCGTTTCAAGGAAAGGAAGGACGAACCAGTGCCAATGCAAGTTGATTATGAGAAGGTTCCAGCTGCAAAGGTCGTGCAAGTTGAAGACGGAAAGGGCAAAGCTCGAGATGCACAAGAGGGACCGATGATCATTGAGAAACCGGTCAATGTTTCTCAGAAGCTTGTGTTGGCCAATAATCATGAGGCTAGTAGCAGCCACCTCAAGGACCAAGACAAGGAGAAGTACTTCCAATCTAGGAGGTTGCAGCGTCTTCGCCACCAAGAACAGAAGGAAAAAGGAGGCGGAGAAGTTGAGGGATGAACAGTTCGACTAGTACAGATCAAGGATCCCTCAAAGAAAGGTGTGGCAGGTCAAGGCAGCTGACCAGCCTACATGACCAGTTGGACCGCTCCAGCCGACCGGTCTGACTGGTGTCCTAGACCGATCTAACCGCTCGGAGCAACCGGTCAGACCGGTCGACCCAGAGCCTGAGCAGAAGGCCGAAGAGATTGTTTCTACTTTGGCTCCTGGAGCATCAGAAGTTCCAGTAGCTCCTTCTACAGCAGACGATGAGGAGTTGGTGGATTATGAGGCTTCTCCGGAACGCACAAGCATGGAGATCAATGTTGTGCGCTTTTTTGATGACTACTGGGCGATTCCGGAGGAGGAGACCGCGCATTTGGACTTTGGGCCTCGCGAAGCTATATTTCAAAAGCCCAAGGATTCAGACAACCACTTGAAGGCTCTCTACGTGAGGGGGCACATCAAAGGGAAGCCATTTTCTCATATGCTTGTGGACAGTGGGGCAATTGTGAACTTGATGCCCTATTCACTCTACAAGAAGCTCGGCGGGATGGACGAAGAACTCATCAAGATGAATATGACAGTCAACGGCATTGGAGGAGGTGATCCCATTGGTGCCAAGGGGGTTGCTTCGATGGAGTTGACCGTTGGGAGCAAGATGGTTGCTACGGCGTTCTTCGTCTCCGAGGTGCAAGGTAACTTCAACCTCGTACTTGGGCGTGATTGGATTCATGCCAATCAATGTGTACCATCTTCCTTGCACCAGTTTCTTATTCAGTGGATCGGCGATGAGGTTGAGGTTGTGCATGGTGATGCTTCTTCCTTCATTGGTACCGCCGATTCTGAGTTCATTGGTGCACATGACAACATCAAGTGTTTATCGGGCCTAGATTTGACCGATTATGACTTGATCAATTGCACAAATGAGGGTTTTGTCTCTGCAGTCCTATAGCCGATGGAGAATCAGCTACACTAACTTCTATGATGCAGCAGGGCAATGACACAGAGCCGACCGGTCAGACCGCTTCCTCTGACCGGTCAGACCGGCCGAAGCCGACCGGTCAGACCGGAGCGCTGGACCGGTCAGATCGGTCCAGCGCAGACTGGCTACAGCAGCGCATCGAGCACTATCAGGACAAAGCGAACGATATGTGCGAGGCTATTGAAGACTTGGATGACTTAGACAAGTTAGGCCAAGGTTTTATGTCGGCTGATCCTTTAGAAAAGGTAGATATTGGAGATGGTTCTATTCCTAGGCTGACTTTTGTAAATGAAAACTTATCGGATGATTGTAAAGCCGATTTAATAAAGTTATTAAAAGAATATATCGATTGTTTTGCATGGGAATATTCTGAAATGCCTGGTTTGAGTCGTGATTTGTTTGAGCATCGGCTGCCGATGAAGGCCAGTTTTAGACCTGATAAACAACCTTCTAGGCATTTTAATCCTATTATGTATGATCGAATAAAAGAAGAAATCAATCGTTATTAGATGCTGGATTTATTCGGTCTTGTCGTTATGCGGAGTGGATCTCTAATATTGTGCCCATTGAAAAGAAGGATTCAGGCAAGATTAGAGTTTGCATTAATTTTAGGGATCTTAATAAAGCTACTCCTAAAGATGAATATCCTATGCCTATAGCCGATATGTTGATCAATGAAGCTTCTGGACATCGTGTTATCAGTTTTCTTGATGGTCATGCGGGTTACAATCAAATATTCATGGCCGAAGAAGATACGTCTAAAACGGCCTTTAGATGTCCTGGTTTCGTTGGTTTATTTGAGTGGGTTGTCATGACTTTTGGTTTGAAAAATGCTGGTGCTACTTATCAAAGGGCTATGAATTTGATCTTCCATGATTTAATTGGCATTGTATTGGAAGTTTATATTGATGATATTGTGATCAAATCGGCCGTCTTGAGTCATCATTTGGCTGATTTGAGGCTTGCTCTTGAGAGGATGTGTCAGTATGGATTGAAAATGAACCCGCTCAAGTGTGCTTTTGGTGTATCGGCTGGGAAGTTCTTGGGCCTCATTATTCATGAGAAGGGCATAGAGATTTATCCAAAGAGAATTGAAGCCATGAAGAAAGTAGAGGCTCCTGCTTGCAAGAAAGACTTGCAAAAGTTTCTGGGCAATGTGAATTATTTGAGAAAGTTTATATCTAATTTGTCCGGAAAGATAGATGTTTTTACTCCTATTCTTCGGTTGAAGAATGAGGCTGAATTTACTTGGAGGGCAGAACAACAAGAGGCTTTTGAGAAGATCAAGAAGTATTTGTCTTCACCACCGGTTCTCAAGGCGCCTAAGAGAGGTATTCCTTTTAGGCTTTATGTGGCTGCGGAAGACAAAGTTATTGGCGATGTTTTGACTCAAGAAACTGAAGGAAAGAAGCATGTTATCACATATGTTGGCCGACGACTTATTGATGCGGAAACAAGGTATACGTTTATTGAGAAATTGTGCTTATCATTATATTATGCTTGTACAAAGCTGAGGCATTATCTTTTATCAAGTACTTGTATAATTACTTGTCAAGCCAATGTTATTGAGCATATGCTACAGAAGCCGATTTTGAGTGGAAGAATCAGAAAGTGGGCTTATGTGCTTGTTGAATATGATTTGGCCTATGAATCTTTGAGAGCTGTTAGAGGCCAAATTGTAGCGGATTTTGTTGTTGAACATCGGATTAATGAGGAGCATGATTTGGAAGTCGGCTATGTTACTTGCACACCATGGAAGTTGTTCTTTGATGGGTCGGCTTGTGATGATGGTCAAGGAATTGGTGCCGTTCTAATCTCTCCAAATGGTACTATTTTTGAATTCTCAAACTAGTTGGAAGAAGAGCGCACGAATAACCAAGTTGAGTATGAAGCACTTCTATTTGGCTTGGAATTCTTGGAATCAATGGGCATTAAATATGTGGAAGCTTATGGTGATTCGCTTCTGGTGCTGTAGCAAGTATCCAAGGTATGCCAATGCTATAACGGTTCTTTAAATGCATATCTTGATAGATGCCTTGATATTATCTCTTTCTTTGATGAATTTGTAATCCGACATATTCCAAGAGATAGTAATAAGAAGGCAAATGCTCTGGCTCAGCAAGCATCTGGCTATGGTGTTACTAAAAAATATTTTAACATGAGAAAGCCGATGCGAGCAACAGCCGAGTTACTGGTTCTGGACCAACCGGTCAGACCAGATGCCCCAACCGGTCTGACTGGTCGCCCTACTGAAAACAGCGAGTCGGCCATCGCTACCGATTCCAAGGGAAGGCCGAGGTTGCTGATTGGAGGGTGCCTATTATGACATATTTAAAGGACCCTGGTCATGGTGCGGAAAGAAGTATTTGGCGTTTGGCATTTAAACGAATTTTGATCGACGATGAGCTTTATCGTCGAACCGCCGAAGATGTACTTCTCAAGTGTTTAGATTCTGATCAGGCTCGTGTTGCTATGGGGGAAGTTCATGAAGGCATCTGTGGTACACATCAATCGGCTCCTAAAATGAAGTGGTTGCTTAGGAGAGCCGGTTTCTATTGGCCAACTATGTTGGTGGGTTGTTTTAGATATTATTAACGGTGTGAAGAATGTCAGCGATTTAGTAATGTTCAGTTAGTGCCTGCTGCGTTATTACATCCTATTATCAAGCCATGGCCGTTCAGAGGTTGGGGGTTGGATTTCATTAGTCAGATTAATCCCCCTTCTTCAAAGGGACATCGCTTCGTGTTGGTTGCTATGGATTACTTTACTAAGTGGACCGAAGCAATTCCTTTGAAGAATATGACACACCGAGAGGTAATTGAGTTTATTACAGAGCATATTATTCATAGATTCGGTATTCCTCATACTTTGACGACGGATCATGGTTCATCTTTTATTTCGAAGGAGGTACGTGATTTTGCCGAATCATATAAGATTAAGATACTCAATTCATCTCCATATTATGCTCAAGCCAATGGTCAGGCCGAGTTTAGTAATAAAATCTTGATAAAGCTCATCAAGAAGAAGATAGAGGAAAATCCCAGGAGGTGGCATGAGGTTCTATCTGAGGCATTGTGGGCTCATCGTATATCTAGACATGGTCCTACTAAAGTTATTTCTTTTGAGCTTGTTTATGGTCAAGAGGCCATTTTGCCCGTTGAGGTGAATCTGGACGCTTATAAATTGTCTAAAAAAAATGACATTTCTGCTGTTAATTACTATAATTTAATGATGGACAATGTCGATGAAGTAAGTGACAAGCGGATGCAAGCTTTGAAGGAAATTGAGAAGGACAAGCTTCGGGTAGCTAGAGCTTACAACAAGAAGGTAAGAGCAAAATCTTTTCAGGTTGGTGAGCTGGTTTGGAAGACAATATTGCCTCTTGGGACAAAGAGCAATAAGTTCGGCAAGTGGTCACCAAGTTGGGAGGGACCGTACAGGACCATCAAGGTTATCTTCGGGAATTCTTATATGGTGGAGACGATGCAAGGAGAGCGTCTTCCAAGAGCTCTTAATGGAAGATACTTGAAGAAATACTACCCCAGTGTGTGGCAAGACGATTGAAGACAAAGATGGCCAGTATAGAATATCGCCCTTAGCATTATTTTTAGCCTTGTACTTTCTATTCAAATTTATGTAACTAGGCTAGCTTCTGGTACTTGCCTTTTGGGTTGCAAAGCTCACCAAAAAGGTAGGGGGGCATATGTTGGAGGCCAAAATTGGCAAACATTGAGGCCGACCAGTCTGACCTGTTGGGCCGACCGGTCCGACCGGTCTGGGCCTGTGTTGTCCGAGTAGAGTTAGGGATTGTAATTTGGAATCCGTTTGTAACTAAATTTGGAAGGGGTACATCTTCCCCGGCCTATAAATATAAATGCCACGGCCGATTAAGGTCCTTCTACCCAATCAAATCAATCAATTTATAATTTTCCTATTTTTCTCCAAACCCTAGCTTTTCCAACCTCGTGCTGTTCTTTGTTCGTCTCTACGGCGTTCAAGGGCATCTTGAGTGGCCTGCCGACCTCAAGACTACCCTAGATCTCCAAGCTCTGACGGGGTCCCTCCCGAGCTTGGGGTTTTAGGCTTCGCGGCGCTTTTCTGCATCCGACCGGTCTGACCGGTTGGCGCGACCGGTTTGACCGGTCGCCAGTGATCTGATCGTTGTGATCCATGCACTCTAGCACATGTGTGTTGACCAGAATTGCATCAACAATAAAGTAGATACTTTTGTTATTCACATGTGTCTTTGAGAAAAAAAGTTCTATTTTCCAATTTAGTTGTTTTAGCTAACTCTTTCTCAAATAGTTTGGTCATGCTAGCAAATCTACTCAAGAGCTCATCATATGCATCAAGATTACACTACTACAAAATCGGGCTTATGCAACGGACGGAATTAGTTGCAATGTGCCCAAAACCATTGCAATAGGTGCAATTGCAACAGATTTTTTTCGTTAGAGCTCGTGGCACAATAGTCCGTAGCAATATGGTTTTTAGCACGAGATTACTTTGTCGTTACAAAAATAATCTCCTGTTGCAGCAAAATGAACAATGACAATTAACAGATAAGGCAATGGTTGGTTGATGGTAATAGAACTTATTTCTATGTCAGATGTTGTTGCCCTATAAACTAGTTGCATTGCACCAAAGCGTGGTAATAAGTACTTCTGCAATGGTAAAACGGCATTGCAAAATGTGTATTGCCACGGACTCAAACGTGGTAATAAGTGGGCACGGCTATTGTCACCCAAACGTCTTGGATTCTATAGGTGAACCCCTATATTTCCACGATGATGGCGTGGTTGCTAAAGGTTTGCATCTCTATTGCATCGTTAAACGTTGGGTTGCGATAATGTAAAGCTTCTTTTTGCCGCGTTGAATGTTTGGTTGTGTTATGGTGGATTCTCTATTGTCACGCTTAATATTCGGTTGCATATTATAGCTATCTATTGCCACATTTTTCTTTTTTGTTGCTACATGTTGGATATGAATTTGCCACACACAATTCTGAAGCCATGGCTTGCGTTTGGTGTTCTTGCTCTCGCCCTCCTGAAATTTGTGTAGTCCTTTCCAGCAACAGATGCTAGAAGAGAACTTGCGAGTGATAAGAAAAGTCCCTACTACCTCATCCTGCAACCCCAATGCTCTCATCAGATCCCTTCTGGACATCATTTCCTTGCATATTCCAATGAGGCAGGTTCTCTGTTGATGGGTTGAGTCTTGTTGTGTCACATCCTTGGGGTTGCCTGTTTCTGGGTGCCCAAGAACTAACATCTCTGGTAAGGAGACTTAATCTTGTCACAACGTATTCAGAGAGAAGGAGAAATTTCTCTGCAAGATACTACAAGTGATCTTGCGAGGTGATTACTGTAATCTGCTTCCAAACTCTTGAAACTTTTATCCCAGAATACGAGTATCATTATTCCCTTGATGGGAATAACAAGTTTGTACTTTGTCATGGCATCGGGCCGATCTAGCTGCAGCAGGCTTCGACTAGAAGCTCCAGGAGATCCATGAAGTGTGCATGCTGGTCCGAGTCGTTGTAAAGCTTTTTAGGATAAAGTACTCGAGTTGTAATATCGAGTAGTTGTACTGTGTCGAGTACTTTCCTTTATCCTGGAATGTAATCCCAGCAGAAGGAAGTGAAGTCGAGTAATTGCCAAGGGATGTGAGTGTTTTCTTTTTGCAGAATGTAATCTTAGAAAAAAAAAGAGTCTCAGAAATTCCCATTTTTTCCGCAATTGGTAACTGACTGTTAGCCTTTTGGGTATTTTACCATGTTACCATCGTCATTATAAAATAGAACGGTAACTAGGTTTTGCCCCACCGGCCGCCATTCTCCCTTTTACTGTTTAGATCTGTTCCTGCCCTCAACCTCGAACTTTCAGATCTAAACCTACTTGCTTTCTCCTTGCTCCCAAATCTATTAGGGTTTTAGCTAGTTTATGCGCGTGAAGCGCTATGTGGATTTCCGGATGGCTCCGAAGAAGACGAGCAAGGGCAAGGGTGTAGCTGCAGAACCAACATGCGAGGAGGGATGGGTCTCTAGTAAGTGTTCTGAATCTGACCTAGAAACCTTAGTTTCTGCTGGTCTTTTGCCAGAGAAATCCTTCATTCAATGGCGTCCTGCCTTGGCTGAGGATCGTCTGTATGAAAATACGGGTGAAATCGTGACCTTTGCTCCTTATTTGGAATGGGGATTGGGACTACCGCAGCCAGATTCCTACGTTTTAGATGTAGTAGGAGGTGCGGGTCTTTAGCTTAGGCAGGGGAAGGACAAAGTGTATATCCCCTATAAGCTTAGTAGCAAGGTAATCGACAGGAAACCCAAATGGTTCTATGTAGAGAACCAGTGGGAGAGCGTACCAGTAATTACTCCAGGCCCTCCAATTCAATGGCATGAGTGGAATAAGAAACTAGTCGACAGTAGTCAAATCCCTGAGTTTTTTCACGAATTGCCGGTCTTAGGCAAAAGGATTTGACTAGAGAGGCTATTGTATTTGACTGGATGAAAAGGAGAATCCAGCCACTACAGGCTTGGGAAACGTTTGGTTTCCAGTATCAGGGAACAACTGATTTATCAAGATTCTTGGAGGAAGAGATCTCAAATGAAGAAGTGTTTAGTCGAATTCAACGACTACGTAAAAATGTGAAAGATGTACCTGTTGTTCCCGATATTTTTTCTGTTGCGAATCCTCCAAAGCAGGTACTGATAAGAGTAGTTGATTTGTGGTAATCGAATATCTTACCTTAGTGTGATTCTGATAAAATTTTGCTTTCTGCAGGAGGACGTGGAGCGTTTTAAAAGTAGTCCTCCGCTGCCAGGCATATAATTGTCCTTTTTCTTTCTCAAGTCGCTCTTATACTGTCAACCAAGTCCCAGAATTTTCACTCGAACATGGAAAGTCCTAGCCTAGTATAGTTGGAGTCCTACTACAACACAATCGGGTAGTTTCCTTTGTACTTCAGCTAGTTCTACGCCTATTCGAGTAGTTACAAGAGAGGTAAGGTACATCCATGAGCTATCCCTTACTCTAGAATATTCTATGCCTATAAGCAGTCCCGCTGCCCCGGGTCTGACATGATGGGAGCTTCTACTTTCTTCTTGGCTAAAGTAGAGATCAAGGGGGTCACTCCATGTGCTATGTCCATTAATTCATGTGACACCCGACCCATTTGTTTCGGCCCAGTAGTGGCCCATGAGCGTGGTATGCGCGAGTTTAGTACCACATTGTTAGTTGAGCAAGGGTGGTGTCAACTTATAAGCCTTTGTCCCCCAGCCATAGCACCTTCGGGTTAACCCTTTTACGCGAAGCGAGGACGAAATTGTAAGCAGGATGCTATGTGTACGCATGCCCGCCCCTCGGAAGGGCTGAGCAGTGCGGCTTTGGAGGGCTGGAGTATCACGTTGAGCCTCTCGATTTCACAATCCTTGGCTTTGTTCAATTCTTCTAGCTTTGCCAAGTTAGCAACACAAGTTTGTACATCAATTTTATAACATTTTGAGCAACCTTCACTTGTGGAGACATTGGAGTTGGGAATTGCCTTGGAATGGGTTTTTGTGCTTTCCCCAAGAACATTATAGTTCACTTCAAGATCTTTGTATTTGACCGTCAACTTTGATAAGCTATCTTGAAGTTCACCATTAGTGGCCTTTAGGGCAACTAGAGAATCACTAGCCATGGTGTTCTCCTTCAACAACCTCTTGTTAGAGTCATTAGCCAAAGATAAGTCAATGGATAACTTCTCTATTTTAGCTCTTTCCTCGGCAATGGACTTCTCTAAGGTAAGGTTTTTCTCCTTTTCTTAGATGAGCAAGTCTTCTTGCCTATCGAGTGTCTCTTTCTTTTTCTCAAATTTCTCCATAAGCTTTATAATTTCCTTGAAACCTTTCTTACCCAATTCATTGATCATGTAGGCTTCATGTTGTTCTTCTTCATTCCCAAAATCTTTTTCTACACTACTTGATGTAGAGGAAGGATGAGAAGAGGAGGATAATGTTGTTTGTACCTTGTTGCCTCTTGCCATGAGCCAAAAGTGAGTGTCATCCTCATCATCGGAGATGTTGTTGAAGAGCCGTCTCATGGTCTTGGGTATGGCAAGAGATGACATTCCTTCCTTGTCGGAGCCTTCATGATTTGACTCCCATTCTTCACCAACATGAGCATGACCTTGATATCTTGTCTTGATGTCCTTGCTCTTCTCCTTGTACTTCTTCTCTTCCTTCTACTTGTTCTTGAGCTTTGGGCAATCGGCAATGTATTGGCCCAATTCCTTGCACTCATAGCATCTTCTATGATTTGGCTGCTTCTTGTCATAGCCATCCTTCTTGTAAAATTTCTTCTTCATGAATTTCTTGAATTTTCTCATGACAAGTGTCATTTCTTCATCGATTGATCCCTCATCACTTGAATCTTCTTTAGTTGACTTGATGGCCTTGGAGCTTAATTCAACCGGGATACTTGGGGTTGCATTGAGTGCAACGCTCTTGGTTACTTTGTAACTAAGTGATTTTGCCACATCTCTCTCAACCGATTCTTGATGAAGAATCTCACCAAGAAGTTGATTTGGTGTCTTTGTCTTGAATTTTGGATCTCTTCTAATTATTGTTACAAGGGTTTGATTTCTTGGAGTGAATGCTCTAAGCAATTTCTTCACAACGTTGTGATCATCCTACTCGGTGCTTCCAAGAGCGGCAATATCCAAAACGAGAACCATGAGCCTCTCATACATTTGAATCACGGTCTCATTGTCATTCATGACGAAGTGCTCAAGTTCTCCTTGCAACAAATCCATCTTGCCTTCACGGACTTGATCCGTTCCTTCATGAACTTCCTTCAATGTATCCCAAATCTTCTTTGCAATTTTGACATTGCGGACATTGTTGAACTCTTGGATACATAGGGAGCTGGTGATGACTTACGGCTTGCGCATGGCGGAAGTAGTCTTGTGCTTGTTCGGCCATAGGCACACCATTGACGGGTGGAGTCACACCTACACACACAACCTCCCATACCGAAGGGTGAAGCCCGTAGAGGTGAATTTTCATATCAAAGGCCCACTTGGGATAGTCCGTACCATCAAAGTATGAAGCCCGTCGCAAGTGGATAGATTGAAATGGAGAATAGGAATACTGTTGTTGTTCATAGTTATGAGGCACTTGATGCATGTCGAAGAAAGGGTGCTTCTCCTTTTCTTCCTTGATTCTTTTCTTCATCAATTTCCTCGCCTTCTTCTCAATCTTTTCTTTTCTTCTTCCCCTTGCTTCCGACATCTCGCCTTCATCCTCATCACTTGAGCTTGATTCATCGATTGATGCCGCATCATGGATGGAGGGAGGCCGGCTTTCGGAGAAAGGGTTGTAGGAGCTTCCGGCAGCTCCGGTGTTGACGACCGGCGGAACGGTCACCACATGCGCAGCAACAATGGTCGCGCCGGTGCCGTCCCCGCTTTGAAACATCGTTATCACTTAGCGGTTAAGCCTAACTCAAGAGATTAAGCTCTGATGCCAATTGAAAAGATCTTGGTGATGCCTAGAGGGGGTGAATAGGTGAACCTAAAAAACTTGACAAATACTTTGAAATAATTAGCCCTGTCAGAACTTCCGACCCAAAGTAGGAAGTTCCAACCCCACAAAAGTATTTGAACAAAATTCAAAAACTAATATGAAATCAAAGAACCTATTTGAATCAAAAGTTCACCAAGGTGTAGTAGAGCAACCTGCAAGTGATCTCGTGAACTAGAACAACTCAAAAGAATAGATCGGGTCAAATTAAGTTCTAGGTCAACAAGAACAAGTATGAATGAAATGAAACGAGAGACATAAGATTTGTTCCCGAAGTTCACACTCACTAAGGATGCTACATCTCTGTTGAGAAGCTCACAAAGAGCCGGGTTGCCTTATAACCCTTATCCTCACCAAATTCACCACTTAGGAGAATTGAGTTCTCACTAGCTCTTATCCACAAAGGACGGGGTAATACAAACTTCCTGGGGCGCTCACACACGAGAGGGAGCTCCATGGGCGATGTCGAACCGTCTAGGAGCAAGCTCCAAGAGTAACAAACGCGAACCAACGACTCTTTGTCAAGAACACAAGCTTACTCACGAATCTAGCTCACACCCAAGCCCTTGCTTGGATTCACTCAAGGATTTAGCACTTGGAGGGATTGGGGAGAGGTTTTGGAAGCTTGAGGGTGTGTTGTGGTCGAGCAAAGTCAGCAGCCCAAACTGAAATGAGTGAAGGGGTATATATAGAGCCCCTCAAAAAGTAGTCGTTACTATGCTGCTTATGTGATTGTCGGAACTTCCGACTCTAGGACGGAACTTCCGACAAGTTATGTTTTTGCTGGCCGAGAGGGGTTTGTCGGAAACTACACAGCACCTCCGATAGAGGGGTTGGAACTTCCGACCATAGGTCGGAACTTCTGACCCGGTGTTTTTCAGCTGGCCGAGGGCCTATTGTCGGGAGAACCGAGACACTTCCGATGGGGGTCGGAACTTCCGACCCCTACTGATTTTTCTGGATTAAGTGCTTGTGTGCCCGTGTGTGCAAAGGTAAATCTGCACGGTTACTAGATCGGGCTTTATAAACCTAGTCAGTGACAGTCCTATAAATAAAACAGAATACCAAACGGTATATTTCCTGTTTCAGCATATGTCAAGTCACTGTTTTAGGGATATCATTTCGACAAAAGAAAGGGTGACTCTAGATATGCCATGACGTCTTAGATCTTTCTTTCCAAATTCAGGGATTTGGATATAAAGCTCGGGGGTTACTGGGTACGTGGCAAAGGGAATTTGTTTTTCAAAAACATTTGAAGAACATTCGATTAAATTCAAGATTCAAGATGGACCCTCAGCTTGAATTTTTCGATTTAACCTAAGGCTCGGGGGCTACTACATATGGAGTGCGATTGTTCATCGCACTCTACATATTTGAAGACTTTCATTTGAGGGCGTCAAGAGTACTCGAGCAGGAGCACCACACAGATATAGGATAGGGTATGTCATTTACAGATACGCCATGTAAGTTGTAACTACCCATTTCATATCTTGTACTAGTCGGATCAGGTAGAAACCACCTGAGTAGTACTCGGGAGGAACTCTAGGCGCCACACCGACCTAGGGTTTCCATGTATGCTCCCCCAGCCTATATAAGGGCGGGCAGGGACCCCTCCAACACATCTAGAGACTCCAAGTCATTCCTCCTAAGCAATACAAACCACATAGGACGTAGGGTATTACACAACTCTCTCGTGTTGCTTGAACCTTTCGAATCCCTCGTGTTGCTTGCACCATCATGTTCTTGAGCTCGGCATCTTCCCACGATCATCCATCTACCTAAGGGTATCCCTAAGTAGACGTGACGGTAAAACACCAACAGTACCTGCTGATGAAAGTGGGAAGATCGCAAGGCAAACTGAGGCTCCTGTTGAAAATGTCAGCATGGTGTCCATCGGATGGGGCAACCCATCTCGGACGACATCACGCACTAACCGTGCAGGTAGCTCCAATCCTCCAAGGAACGACTCATGGGATGGACTGGTGGCAACAACGCAAGAAGATCCAAGGGCCCCATGATCAGCTGCTCGATCTATGATCTGTAATAGGAGCGCGCGCTTTGCGATCTAGGGGCGAGTGTGAACATAATGCCTAAGGTAATTTATTAACAATTACAATATCATGCTCTTTCCCTAACATACATATGTGTGCATCTCGCAGATTCTTTGATTCGATATCCTGAAGGGATAGTCAGAGACTCCTTCGTCCTTGCCAATTTCGTAGTCATGGACATTGAAGGCAACCTCAGAATACAACTCATTCTTGGGGTGCCATTCCTGAGGGCCGTTAGGGCAAGGATTAACGTCAGGAAAGGATAAATTTGATTCTGCATTGGAAAAGTGGATATGTTTTTCAGGTTTAAACATAGGGAAGAGCAGCGTTTCCTGATTCGTCAGGATAATTAAGTGTAGGAGTAACTAGCAGTGTCGTGTTTGTTAGTGGTGTCACTTTTGTTAGCTAGAACAAAGAATCAAGCAAAATCTAAATAAAATCCAAATCACACATGCATTTAAATTATTCTAGCAATTGAAATTTAAATTATGAATTTAAATCTAGGAATTAGGGAAGATCACGTAAGATAATCTTATAGTTATCTAGCTAATTACATGAACTACACAAAACATACGAACACTATAATGAAATTAAACATTCACAGCCATTTCCTACTGGGAGCTACCTGCTCTTCTCGGCTGCCTAGCCTGGCCGCGCGGTAGCCCCACCCCGGCCATGCCCTGGCCTAGCTGAGTGGTGGTCGCGCCCCGGCCGCGCCCTCAACGGCCTCGCCATTGCTGCTTGGCCACGCAGCGGCCCCGCCTCGTGCAGCTGCCCTTGCGCGCAGTGGCTTGGATCTGAGGAGGTGAGAGGATGAGCGAGGGAGGGGCAAGGGGACGAGTGAGGAGGGGAGGAGAAGGCTTGTGAGGGCCTTATCCGGCCTGAGGACAATATGGACATTTTCCTTGGTGGGTCTCACCTGTCAGAGCTATTTAACCGTTAGATACTAACAGTATTTGGACGGAAGGGCATACGGGTAAAAAAAAGTTCGCGCGAGGGTATACAGGTGCAGCTGAAATTTTTAGAGGCATGCATGTAACCACCAATTTTCTTAAAAGTTTACAGATAAAAGATTCTTTCTCATTCGGGTGAAAGTCCACGGTGCCCCGAAGATTTGGTAGTTTGTATTAATATAACTGTTGAGGGTATAGAGGTAATCCGGCCAGGTCATCCGGCCTAAATTGAGGGGCACTGTGACATTTGTAATCAAGTCTTTCTTAGGAATGAAATATATATTCTGTTTGTGAGAGAAACCCTAATGTGCCCGACTCGAATTCTAGTTTAGATCTTGTTTGTGTTGTTCTTCCTATTGATGTTGAGGCCCCACAATTTTTACTCTTGAGGCTAGATCAAACATTTTTTATTCTGAACACTAAAATAGCAGTATTCTATTCTCGTTCCATTGGACCATTGCTTAACACTAAAGATTGTCGATTTCCTCGGGATACTGAATATTTTTGTGATATGGCCAGAGTCATGCCAGTTTCTTTTTTATTATAGACACACCAGCTAGCTGTTGGACGGGGACAGGTGGGCTCCCCGATAATTATCATAATCTAGTTGCGTGTGAGTGTGTGACGTTCAAGGAGCAGACAGACCAATGCTCCTTGGTATTGTCGTCCTTTTGCAACCCCGGTGATTGTCGTGGTGTTATGACCGATACCGTGGTGGGCGTGATCGATCTTTACTTTTTTTAATATAAGTAGCGGCTCTTGTGCCTGATTCATTTAGAAAAAAAAAAGCAAATTCTATCTCGGTAGTTGCAGGTGCGAAGGTTTCCTCTTACACAGAGGCCGGTGTGGGGTAGGAATTGGCGAATTGCGTTTTGAGGGGCCAAAGGAAAAGAGGTAGGAAAAGCAACGCTGTTTATGGTCACCTGCGCTAGGGGATTAAGTGTCCACTTTTAGTCTAATGGCCGAGATTAGTTAGTCAAGCCATTGCTGAGAGCAAGCTGGAATCCACGCACTACAATACAAGCAGTTGCCAACCAAGAATTGAGAATTGAATGGCTACCGGTGGGTGAAACAACAAGTCACCCGTCTCCCACTTGTTCCAAACTCTACGCAATATAATAGTCCTGAAACTTGCAGTGACTGCATCACTTGTAGTTCAAAATTTGCATCACTTGTTCCATCACCATCACTTTGACGAGTGACTGCATCAATAACTTTTGTGACACAAACTTTACATTAGTTTGTTCTAAACATAATGTATTTAAAATGGAGGGAGGACAAAATACTTTACGTACGATTGTCTAGTTTTGGAAGGAGGGAGTCGATGGTATGGGTCCTGAAATATAAGATATCCTAACAATTTTAAGATGGATTAAGTGGAGGTAGGCAAAAGACTAACATGCCATTCATGAATGTCCTGTTTGATAGTCTATAGGCAGATTGATTGGGTGATGCATGATCTGAAACATATCTCAGATTAATTTTAGACAGCTATTAAAATGGATGGTTAGAGCAAAACAAGGGTTTGTTTAGATCTCAAAATTTTACACCAAAAAAAATGTTACATCAAATGCTTGGACACATGCATGAACTATCAAATAAAATATATTTACAAAATTTTTTGTATGGATGGGTTGTAAATCGCCAGTGTTGACGACCAAAATTGGCAGTAACCTGAACAGATCGGTCTGACCGGTGTGTCTAGGCGGTCTGACCGGTCTAGGCGTTTGTAGACGGTCTGGCATGACCAACCGGTCTGACCGGTCTAGGAGGAGTCCGAGTACAATTAGAGTTCTTAATATATTTAGATCTGTAAACAGGATTTCTTGCGGGGTAAGTCTTCCCCACCCTATAAATATAAAGGGTCACGGCCGATTGAAAGGAGAACCCAATCGAACCAATCAAATACATTTATCCTTATCGTTTTTACCTTTCTTCCTCGTTATCCTACTTTTCCAATCTCGACATGCTATTCTTCTCTCGTCTCCATGATGTTTGAGGACGCCCTAGCTGGCCTGCCGAGCCTAGGGCAACCCTACGCGCGCTTGCCCCTACGGGGTCCCTCCCGGGCGAGCGTTCGTCGGATCGTCGTCGTTGTGCACGGCGACCGGTCTGACCGGCCCCTCTGACCGGTCTGACCGCTCCACGCAGGAGGTGTTGCAAGGAGCTCCTCCTCGCGTCGCGCGACCTAGCGTGATCGTGTGTTGGCCCATAAAAGGCGTCAACATATTTTGGCGACTCCGCTGGGGAAAAAGTGTTTCGGTTTTGCATAACCGAAATCAAGCCCTAGCAATATGGTGCAATCTGAAGACATACCTATGGCGATGACTTCTGAACTACGTCAGGAGATTCTTCGAGTACAGATCGACCTGAGTTTTTCATGCTGGATGGAGAACAAAAGATTGCCATCATACCACGATGTTCTGAGAATGGTATTGTCTACAAGTATTTTATCCAATTGTGACCGTATCTATATCAAGTATTTGCTTGGTAAACCTAAACTAATTGATATAGTGGATAAAGTAAATCCAATTCCAGTTATTCAAAAGTCGGCTATTGAAAAACCGGCTAATTATCATTGCAAAAATTTGCCTGATGTTGCTTGTCAAGATACAATTCGGCCGTCCCAAGCTGAAATTATTGAACCAAAATCCCCTAACAAGAGCACAAAGACTAAATCTAGTACTTCAACGCTCGGGGGGCAACAAAACAAAGGCAAAGATGCTGGTTGCATTACAACCGGTCTGATCGGTTCCATGACCGGTCTAACCGGTTCATTTAAGGTTTTGCAAAATAAATCAAAACTTAAGGTGGTTAAGCCAAAGAAACCTGAGATCGGTGTTTGGAAAACCATTCAAGCTAAAGGTCATAGCAAGCATCAAAAGGCGAAGCCGAAGTTTATTGGAGAGTTTCCGGCTAAACCTCAAAAACAAAGAGATGCAAAAGGTGCTAGTTGGCTTAATAAATCCAAACAACTAAGATCATCTTCAAAACGTCTGTTCCATGATAGAAATCGGCAATGGAATAATTTTCCTATTTCATCAATGCCATTTTCCGCACATGAATCACCTATGCGTATGTCATGTGGACCTTATTTTTACATGCCTTATTCTTGTCCAACATGGTCTTATAATCCTTGGATGCCGGCTTCTCATAGTTATTTTGGTCAAAATCATGTTACTTATAGAGAGCCGGTAATTAATGAATCATTACTTAGAATTAATGATCGTTTTCATCAAAGAGATCGGTCTATGCAGAAAAATAAGCATAAGGTGATCAAACAAGTCTACCGTGTCAAAAGGGAAGGTAGGTTAAATAAAAATTCAGATTTAACACTAGATAAAGAAAAGCCGGTTGTTGAAGAGCAATCGTTTAACTCAATTGATGAAATTGTCCTCCATGATGATCATGGATCAAACAATATAGTCGAACAATGTTCAAGTTCGGCTGGGGTGAAAGATAAGAGCATCTATATCGGTTCTGACAGGACCGGTCTGACCGGTTCGTCAGACCGGTCTGACCGGTCTGAACCTGGAAAGTCTGGTGGTGCAAAAAATAGGATCAAGCCGACCTTTGAGGAGCTTCATGATAAATACAAGAAGATCAAAATTGGCAGTAATATGAACAGATCGGTCTGACCGGTGTGTCCAGGCGGTCTGACCGGTCTAGGCGTCTGTAGATGGTCTGGCATGACCAACCGGTCTGACCGGTCTAGGAAGAGTCCGAGTACAATTAGAGTTCTTAATAGATTTAAATCTGTAAACAAGATTTCTTGCGGGGTAAGTCTTCCCCACCCTATAAATATAAAGGGTCACGGCCGATTGAAAGGAGAACCCAATCGAACCAATCAAATACATTTATCCTTATCGTTTTTACCTTTCTTTCTCGTTATCCTACTTTTCCAACCTCGACATGCTGTTCTTCTCTCGTCTCCATCACGTTTGAGGACGCCCTAGCTGGCCAGCCGAGCCTAGGGCAACCCTACGCGCGCTTGCCCCTACGGGGTCCCTCCCGGGCGAGCGTTCATCGGATCGTCGCCGTTGTGCACGGCGACCGGTCTGACCGGCCCCTCTGACCGGTCTGACCGCTCCACGCAGGAGGTGTTGCAAGGAGCTCCTCCTCGCGTCGCGCGACCTAGCGCGATCGTGTGTTGGCCCATAAAAGGCGTCAACATATTTTGGCGACTCCGCTGGGGAAAAAGTGTTTCGGTTTTGCATAACCGAAATCAAGCCCTAGCAATATGGTGCAATCTGAAGACATACCTATGGCGATGACTTCTGAACTACGTCAGGAGATTCTTCGAGTACAGATCGACCTGAGTTTTTCATGCTGGATGGAGAACAAAAGATTGCCATCATACCACGATGTTCTGAGAATGGTATTGTCTACAAGTATTTTATCCAATTGTGACCGTATCTATATCAAGTATTTGCTTGGTAAACCTAAACTAATTGATATAGTGGATAAAGTAAATCCAATTCCGGTTATTCAAAAGTCGGCTATTGAAAAACCGGCTAATTATCATTGCAAAAATTTGCCTGATGTTGCTTGTCAAGATACAATTCGGCCGTCCCAAGCTGAAATTGTTGAACCAAAATCCCCTAACAAGAGCACAAAGACTAAATCTAGTACTTCAACGCTCGGGGGGCAACAAAACAAAGGCAAAGATGCTGGTTGCATTACAACCGGTCTGATCGGTTCCACGACCGGTCTAACCGGTTCATTTAAGGTTTTGCAAAATAAATCAAAACTTAAGGTGGTTAAGCCAAAGAAACCTGAGATCGGTGTTTGGAAAACCATTCAAGCTAAAGGTCATAGCAAGCATCAAAAGGCGAAGCCGAAGCTTATTGGAGAGTTTCCGGCTAAACCTCAAAAACAAAGAGATGCAAAAGATGCTAGTTGGCTTAATAAATCCAAACAACTAAGATCATCTTCAAAACGTCTGTTCCATGATAGAAATCGGCAATGGAATAATTTTCCTATTTCATCAATGCCATTTTCCTCACATGAATCACCTATGCGTATGTCATGTGGACCTTATTTTTACATGCCTTATTCTTGTCCAACATGGTCTTATAATCCTTGGATGCCGGCTTCTCATAGTTATTTTGGTCAAAATCATGTTACTTATAGAGAGCCGGTAATTAATGAATCATTACTTAGAATTAATGATCGTTTTCATCAAAGAGATCGGTCTATGCAGAAAAATAAGCATAAGGTGATCAAACAAGTCTACCGTGTCAAAAGGGAAGGTAGGTTAAATAAAAATTCAGATTTAACACTAGATAAAGAAAAGCCGGTTGTTGAAGAGCAATCGTTTAACTCAATTGATGAAATTGTCCTCCATGATGATCATGGATCAAACAATATAGTCGAACAATGTTCAAGTTCGGCTGGGGTGAAAGATAAGAGCATCTATATCGGTTCTGACAGGACCGGTCTGACCGGTTCGTCAGACCGGTCTGACCGGTCTGAACCTGGAAAGTCTGGTGGTGCAAAAAATAGGATCAAGCCGACCTTTGAGGAGCTTCATGATAAATACAAGAAGATCAAAATTGGCAGTAATCTGAACAGATCGGTCTGACCGGTGTGTCCAGGCGGTCTGACCGGTCTAGGCGTCTGTAGACGGTCTGGCATGACCAACCGGTCTGACCGGTTTAGGAGTCCGAGTACAATTAGTGTTCTTAATAGATTTAAATCTGTAAACAAGATTTCTTGCGGAGTAAGTCTTCCCCACCCTATAAATATAAAGGGTCACGGCCGATTGAAAGGAGAACCCAATCGAACCAATCAAATACATTTATCCTTATCGTTTTTACCTTTCTTTCTCGTTATCCTATTTTTCCAACCTCGACATGCTGTTCTTCTCTCGTCTCCATCACGTTTGAGGATGCCCTAGCTGGCCTGCCGAGCCTAGGGCAACCCTACGCGCGCTTGCCCCTACGGGGTCCCTCCCGGGCGAGCGTTCATCGGATCGTCGCCGTTGTGCACGGCAACCGGTCTGACCGGCCCCTCTGACCGGTCTGACCGCTCCACGCAGGAGGTGTTGCAAGGAGCTCCTCCTCGCATCGTGCGACCTAGCGCGATCGTGTGTTGGCCCGTAAAAGGCGTCAACAGCCAGACGAATCTAATAAGCCCACTTAATCCATAATTTGCAACAGTGATCCATAATAAGTCTTCTTTACATGCCCTTAACTCAAGGGAGCAGAAAATCTAGTGTATAATTAGATGACCGGTGTCTAAATGCATATTAAATACCTTATATAGGTGCGCAATTTTTTTTGGCAAAACACAATACAATCACATAAGCTCCTATACATGGATAGAAACTCACTCCTATGGATACATGCGTGCCTCGTTGTCGACCGACAGTCCGACATGGCACATACCACTGATTGAATAACTTCATTAATCCATGGCCTAAATTCAGGAAAACACAAGGACTCATGATGAGTGAAGGACACGAATCTGGATAAGCATGTTATAGATGGAGGTGGTAACAAATAATGTGGTGATGTGATATGGATCTGACTATGTTTGTTTTCCCTAATAAACTAGTTTCTTATTTTAAAGGAAGATATTAAGAGACAATGTGCATAGGCTGCACGCTACTCCTGGGCACTTGTTAGACTCTATCAAGTCTTCCAGATCACAGAAGGAAGAAGGGAAGAACCAAGGGTACCGTGATCTCCTTGCGTGCTACAATATAGTTCCAATCCATGTCTTCTTCCCTCACGAGGTTATTATTCAGTTTCTAACAACTGCGTCTATATGCTGATTCCTACTAGTCTTGGTAAATTTTATTTTCTTCTCCTATTTTATTGAATCCTGTGCAGAACTTCACAGGGTATTATTAATCTTTTTCAAAAATTTAATCTTTTCACTAGAACACGCCGCGCAGAAATATGCCCTCCAGTTCAGATTTATTTTAAGAAATTGAACTACAAAAAAGTCCGGGGGGATTTTCGTAAAATTGGTAGACTGCGGGGGTTATTTGGTAAATTTGGCGTCGACGGAGTACCGGTCGATTACTGAAAAGTTCAAGGGGTTTTTCATAAAGTTGATGGACTTCATAATTATTTTAACAAAGTCCAGAGTATTTTTTACAAAATTCACGCTAGAACATTGCGCGGTGTTGCCGCGCAGAAATATGCCCTCCAATTCATGTTTATTTTAAGAAATTGAACTGCAAAAAGTCCGTGGGGATTTTCGTAAAATTGGTAGACTGCGGGGGTTATTTGGTAAATTTGGCGTCGACGGAGTACCGATCGATTACTGAAAAGTTCATGGGGTTTTTCATAAAGTTGATGGAGCTCATAATTATTTTAACAAAGTTTAGGGTTTTTTTATAAAATTCACGGAGTACGGCACGATTACTAAAAGTTGAGGGTTTTTTTAAAGTAAGGCTCCACGAAGTCCGATGGGTTTTCCGTTAAATTGATAGACTCCGTGTTCATTTTAATAAAGCTCAGGGATTTTTTTTGTAAAATTTATGTCCCTATCTATTTCTGACCGTCGGATCGCGATCCGACGGCCGATGTTTTCCGGCCTACGTGTACGTGGCCCATCTCCGTGGCCAGGACCGCGACGCGGTTTCAGTATTAAAAGATTGCTGCAAGGTACTTGTTCTGTACTTGAGCAGATCTAAGTTTGCAGTATAGTTCGTATATAGTTTCTCTTGCACGGTTATGTTAACATTTTCAAAAGCCTATAGAAATCTATGCTGTGCAGCAAGATCATCGTGGTTGCTCAGATCTGCCTTGCTTGTTTCACATCCCCTCTGTCCTTCCAAAATCTTTCTAGCTGGAAGGTAGTTTCGCACAACCTGCCGAGCTGCAGAGGAATTTCTCCTGCCGCCACTCCAATCTAATTAATCTAATCTCCACAGACCCTGCCACATCTTGTTTAGATCTAGATTGTTCATGCGGATTCAGTTACTTTCGTCTTCTTTTTGTTCATAGATTTGTATTTGCAGGCAGATTGAATATTCATCGCAGTTCATCTGTGTTCGTCCTTCCTTCTTTTTGTTACACTGCGGCTCCGACCCAACGTCTGAGGCTTTGTGTTCGCTTGCCTGATTGCTGGTAAGTCACTCTCTTTTGGATCTAAACAAGTATACTAACAGCATAAGCATCGATGCCTTCTGATTTCGCACTAATTTTGTATATGATAAAACACAACAGGAGTAGGTTGTTAAGTTTAGCGGGTTCAAATGTTACTCGTGTTTACCTTTTCATCCGTACTTCTTGACAAGATATTATGTAAGCTCTTTGCAATTTTCTTCCAAAATGAGCAGAGCATCTCACTTCATGTTTCCACGAACCAGAGCATTGATCTTCAGCCACCAATCATAGAACACCTTATCTGCTGGCTGGGTGGCGAGAGATCAGGGAGATCATATCACCAGGAATTAGTAAATCTGCAGTCTTATATGATGTTCTGTATAATTTCACTCTGTTGGTCCAACGAAAGGCCATGTTGTAATGAAATTAATTACTATTTTGGCAAAATCTTTTGTCATTAACGGATAATAGTTATCATACATATTCCATCTTCCTTTTGTTTTGACCAACTCTGGAATTATATAAAGACTTATCTTCCTTTTTATTTACTTTTGGCAAAAGTGGAATTGTATACCAAGGACCGGAACCATACAGTGATTTCTCTTCCTTTTTATTTATTTTTGTCAAAAGATTTCAACACCAACCATGAAGAAGCAAGAAAAAAAAGGACCATTAATAGCTCAAATTGCAGCACCCATTGCAACAATCTATCGAATTAAAGAATGGGCAGAGCGAAATGGCAAATAATTGCAAAATCAAAGATTGGGCAGAGTAGTGAACTAGTGATAGTACTGGTTTTACAGATTTACCCAGACGTCTGGTGACAAGACACTGGCATTTTACCTTTCTTGATTACTGAACATTCATCTGCCTCATTAATTCTGGCTTTCATTTGAAGGATGCTGTTATATGTAACAAATGGATCATGAAGCCTTCAAGCTCCATCACTTGGAGCGCATGCTATTTGATGAAAATGCAGAGCCGGCAGACCTGCCACTATCACTTTTGGAAGCCATCACGAAAATTTTTTCAAATGATCAGGAAATTGGCAGGGGTGGTTATGCTGTGGTTTATCAGGTGCGACTGATCCCCCAACTTCCCTGTTCAGATTACAGCTTATCTATTTACTCTTGTTCATTCTGACAAAGAATGCTGCTGTGCCTGCTGCAGGGCCTGCTTCGAAATGGGACAGTCGCTGTGAAGAAGCTGTTGGATTTTGTTGATTTTGATGACCAAAAATTCATTCGAGAGATTGATTGTCTAATGAGAGTGAAACACAAGAATATAATTCGATTCCTGGGATACTGTTCTGATACACAAGGCAAACTGTTCAGTTTCGACGGAAAGATTGTCATGGCAGAATGCCGGCAAAGGTTTCTTTGCTTTGAGTATGCATCAGGAGGAAGCCTGGAGAACTATATCACTGGTGCGTACGAGGATCTTGCTACACAAAATGTTCCTTTCTTGCCTGGAGAACTATGCATCAGGGTGGGGGTGGGGAGGGGGGGTGCATATAATGAAACAACATTTACAAAGCTCTCGACTGTTTTAGCAAAGTTTCGGCACATTTGTGGCAACAGTTCGATCCGCACAGAGAATATGGCATACCACACTACAGAAAAAGAATAAATGAGTGAACTCCGTGAGTAGCATTTATGTTGGTTACGTTCTCTCAAAAGTACAATTTCATTTATGTGTCACATATCAAAACCAGACCAATTATATACCTTTGGTCTGCTAAAAAATGTGGAGCTTGTGAACTAAATATGGTCCAGGATATGAGTTAACAACCTTAACAATGGTTCGAGCTTAAAATGGTGTTCAGAAGGGAAAATATCCAATTTAGTCCCCAGAAGTTCTAAGTTCACAAGATTATTACCACCTAAGTAATTTTATACTCCCTCCGTTCCAAATTATGTGTCATTTTTGGTTTTCTATTATATAGTTTTTGCTATGTACCTAAATGTACGCTATGTCTAGATGCATTGGAAAAAACTATATACCTAGATAAGCCAAAACAATCTATAATTTGGAATGGAGTTAGTAATTGACTTTATTCACGAGCTACTTAAATGAGGTTCCTTCTTTACACAACTATATGTACTTTTTTTTTATGTTTACTCTATGTAGTTGTGCATACTATCTTATTTTTTTAGAAATACTTCTATCTTATGTTTCATAATTATATGCATGACTGGGAGCACAAAGATCCCTACAATGTGAAAATTATGTCATAGGAAAATAATGAAAATATGTCATTTTTATAAGAAAAATATATTGTCAAAAGGGAATTACATGAATCATTTTGTGTAATTATAAAATATATATACATTACAAAAAGTTTAGATTTTGGAGAATTTATTGAAAATCTAAGCATCATTATCTTGTATTTACTCAAACATACCAAGATGAACTGCTTTGAGCATATTAAAAAAGTAAACACTTATTTATGCTGATGTTACAGATGTGTCCACTGGACTTGAATGGCAAAAGCGCTACTCAATAATCAGGGGAATCTGTGAGGGCTTGCATTACCTTCATAGAATGCATATTGTTCACTTAGATCTTAAACCAAGCAACATATTGTTGGATAATGACATGGTGCCAAAAATTTCTGACTTCGGATACTCAAGGTCCTTTCATGAAAATCAAACCCGAGCAATCACAAAAACTCTTGTTGGATCTATGTAAGTTAGCTTGGCCACTCAAATACCCAGCTTTCTTTTTTGTTCTTTTTGGGTAGATGTAAATTGTATTTGATCTGATCTTAGAATTAATGAAGTGATCTACCACACTTTTCATGCAGCGGGTATTTGGCACCTGAATTCTTTAATGGAGAGATCACATACAAGATAGACATATATGCCCTTGGTGTCATAATCACAGAGATACTGACAGGGAAGAAGGGATATGCATCAGTCGTCGATGTAAGAGCAAATAGTTCTTAGATAAAGTCACTACTTCAAAAAATATTATACCATGTTTGACTTTGTACAGTTTCAGTAAGACTACATAAAGTAGTTCAAAATAAAGGTCAATCACATTTTCCCGTACTTTCATGGTAACAGTCAAACTGACAAAGAACGAGTTTCACAATATTACCAGAGAAAAAGTTTATAAATCTGTAAAATTCAGTGGAAAGTAGGATAAAAAACATGTATAAAATAACAAACTTTTTTGCAATGCTTGAATTTTGTTTATCAACTGCTCATAATCCAATTATACACCATAAACTATGGTACCTGTCAATAAATAAGGTAGCAACAAAGAAACATGACAAAGGTTAGCATAGTAACATGATGCAATGGAACTATCTATAGAGAAAAGGAAAATTATTTTCAAATAAAATAGAGTTGGTGTTTCAATAAGCTTTAAAGGACCAACGCCCAGAGTTTGGTAATATTGCATACATACCAATCCATGGTAAACCTTTAGGTGACTTACTTTAAGATTCGGGCAATTAGAATAAAATAGAGTTTGTGTTTCAATTAGCTTTGCCATAGTGGTGCACTAGCATGGGCACATTACATAATTGCGCCAGTTATTTTTGGTAGCATGGACACATTTCTTTTCCCTTCTTTCGAGTAATCTATTTTATTTAAGCAAAGGATTCTGTGCACCTTTGCCAAAATAGCACAAAAGTATGTTTGTACATAGGAAAATTAATTCCACAATATATACAGATTGTCTAGACTGAATGAAACATTATATTAATCTGACACAAAAGACTCCCTGCACCAAGAGTCTTGAAGTTTATCATTGGACAATTTAATTAATCTGATGTCAATTTTCTTGCTCGATCAACTGGATCTGAATATTATTGTGTATTTGTCCTGAATGGTTGAACAAGTATACAAAGATAAGAGTATATGCCTTATGTTTTTAATTTACATAAAGCAACTATTGTACAGTGAATGTGGTATAAGGATTGTGAGTTGCAATTATGTTAGTAATCTAAAACTACAATACAGAGCTGCTGATTTACTAGAACTAACAAGAATTTCACAACTCGAAAAGGAGTGGTGGGGGTGGAGATATGATTCAGCAGACTAGATAGACCCAACCAGTATGGCACCAAAATCTGGAATAGACCATTGCCTGGTAGTCATAAGTCAAATATTATTGTGTTGATCACAAATATATCACCTTTGCATTTGTGTAAAAACCATTGCCATAGCCAGATGACAAGAGAATAATCCGAGACCCAACGCCTTCTGCCTCAGCTACTTTGTTTCATAACAATAGAAGTATGGCTCTCAAAGCCTGAGCCGCCACAAGGATGGTGGTGCGAGCTCCTACATCTTGCCCTCGATCCTTCACCATCAGATCTGTCACTGCCAGATTCACATTGCCACACCACCCCTAGGCAGAATGGGTGACCTACACACATCGACATTTGAGGCGATGTCTCTAAGTAGTGGCACACCAGTTGATATTCATGGTGGCTTGGCAGACCATGGTGGAGGCACCCTAGTTGCCAAGGACATTTTGTCCGTGATGTGAAAGTTGGTCAAATCAGGCCAATAGGGGCACGTAATCCAGTAATTTCACTGAAAAAAGAAGTATATTATTTATCATACAACCAAATGATGTGTATAGAGAGGATTTTGAATAGTTTTGAGACTGCATGATTCATAGGGTCATGGAGAAAAAATACCTTTTCCAGAAGGACAACAAATAGAGATCATTTGTTCAATCTTCTCTCTCTCTCTCTCTCTCTCTCTCTCTCTCTCTCTCTCTCTCTCTCCCCTAGTCAGGATCCCAAACCTCCCAACCTATGAATCATCGTTGTTATGTTCTACTCCCATCATCATAAAAACAATTTGATTTCTAGATTTGTTCTATGTGAAACTATATTATGTTTAACTATAGTCATAGAAAAGTGTACCATATTGTCAACAAATTAGTACCATTAGATCAACCATTAAATATCATTTATAATGTATTCATTTATTTCATAGATATTGTTACATCATGTGTGAAAAGGTGTTGTTAATTTGTCGAACAAAAGTTAAATGCTGCATTTTTCTAGGTACTTGAATGCTGGAGAAATTGGTCCATGAAATCAGGTGAAGACATACCGTTAGAACAAATTAGAGTATGCGCCGAGATATGCACATGTTGCCTCGATTCTGACCCCAAAAAGAGACCAGATATACGGCATGTCATTGAGACCCTTGATGAAACAGAAAGCATTATGCCAGATAGACAATGTATAACCGAGATGCATAATGACACAGAAAGCATGGACAAGTCCATCGAGCTGGGCACAAGGAGTACTTTATTGGTAGGAAACTCGTGTCTCACACAACCTCATCTTTCTTGGAGATTATGCTCCAAATTGATGGCTAATGTGAAACCTTTAAGTTTAATTTTCAGCGTATAGAGAAGACTTCCAAAGGGCTACAGCAAGACGATACATCCATGATGTCAGGAGTGGAAAGCAATCAGGTGACTTCTTCACTACTGGTTCTCCATAGCCTATAGTTTTAACAGAATATTTTAGTGTACAAGCAAATAGGTCTGGTAACCGGGTTTTGCCAGTGGCCTACAATAACATATATATATATGTTTTTTTTATAAAACATGAGGTGTCGAGACTCCACGTTTAAAACCCTTGATAGAAATAGAGTACGAAATGTTATTTAACTAGTACTTTGTTGTCCATCTGCTACATTAGTTCCAAATAATTTTTTACATAGTCAACAACTCTACAATACATTTTCATTGCAAAACCATGCACTGTTACCTTGGGTGGATCTACACTCAGACCGACCTGGGCCATCACCCACTTATGAAAATGTTTTTCTAAGATCCCCTCGGTATACTTCTGATCATAACACAAACAATGCTAGTATGTGTTGGCTTCTAATCATGACACCCACTTGGCAGCAACCAGATACCAAGCTACACACATCCTGATATACGCCTTATTAAAGATCCACTCTGCGCTATCTCACAAACAAACCTCGCATTTGTTATCCTGCATCTGTACAGATTATGGAGCTTAACATCCTAGAGCGCATAGTAGCTGGAAGTGACGAACCGGACCATCTAGATTTGCCACTTCTACAGAGGGTCACCGAGAATTTCTCCGAGAAGAGAAAGATTGGTGTTGGTAGATGGGGAGATGTTTACAAGGTAACTTATTAGTTTTTAATGGCACCACATCATCATGTTTCCTCACTGAATGGCATAAAATGTATAATACACATGGCCGTCCTCACGAGATATGTTAAACAGGGCATCCTTCGAAATGGGATTGTTGCTGTGAAGAGGCTTTTCAAAAGCCGTGCTATTAAAAATAAGATGTTTCATCGTGAGGTTAAAAGTTTGATTACAGTTAGGCACCAAAATATAGTTCGGTTTCTTGGTTATTGTTCTTTTACAGAAGAACGTATGGTTTCAATTGAAGGAGGAACTATTGTGGTCGATATACAAGAAAGGTTGCTCTGTTTTGAGTACATGAGCAACGGAAGTCTGGACAGCCATCTAACTGGTACGTTATCTTCATCATGTTACCTAATGGCAGGATTCTTTCCTATTCTGTATCTACATTTATGTTACAAGTCTTTTTTTTCTTTTATTTAATGGGAAAAGCTCAGTTTACACCCTTCAACTGTCACAAAAATCTGCTTTTCAATCTTCAACTACAAAACCAGATAATGGTGGTCATTCAACTATTGAAACCGGGTATGTTCGACCTGTTGAGTGGTTCCAAGGGTGGTTTTTTATTTGTAGAGAATAAAATATCAAGTTTACTCACCTATCTATTACTTGTCAATATGACATGATTCACTACCAAAAGTACTTTAAAGCTAGTATTTAATCACCATTCTTTCAAATGTCATCTATAATTACCATTCCCGTAGCATCACCTGGTGGGTGAAACTGACTTTGAAGATAAAGTCACCACAACAGGCCCGACCTTGGGATTGCACATGGCCCGCTCATTTCTATCCCAAGCTACCGGCTAACAACATGAAAATAGATATAGTATGTTAAGGAAAAACTCCAATGTACACACTTGAAATATCACAGAAATCCGATTTTCAATATTCAACTACAAAACTGGATAACAGAGACCATTCAACCATCAAAACCAGACAAATTTGGTCATTTAGATGGTTTTTAACGTGCATTTTTCATTTGTTAAAATTTCAAATATTCAAGTTTACACTGCAATATCATAAGTAATTCATTTTAAATTAAAAAATATGGAATAGGTACCAACATTTTTTAAAAAATATAACTTATGTATTGGCACTCTACTTGTCAGTTATTTCAGATCTAATTTTTTCATGTTCCTAGTACTTTTTACTTGTATTTATATCTGCTATTTTTGAATAAATAAGATTCAAATAGAGCAAATATGTAGGTTATATTTTTAGAAAAATAATTCTGATTTGAAACAGAACAGTTTGGATTTTTTATTTTTTTAGATTTTTTTTATTTAAAAAATACAAACCACCCTTAAAACCACCCGAAGGGCTAAATTTGTTCGATTTCGCTAGTTGAATGGCACTCGTTATTTGGATTTGTAGCTGAAAGTTAAAAATCGGATTTTTGTGACTCTCCGAGTGTGTAGACTGGACTTCTCCCATAAGTAGATGACAAGAACATAAAAACCTTCAATGATTGAAGGCTTCAGATCAGCTTCTCAGTTTTCTATAAATTATAGGGAGGTGAACCATCATTACAACAAGTTACATGTCAGTACGAATTAATTGTTCCATTCGCCAAATATGCAAGCGTATTCTGGTAACTACATCTCTACCTTTACATTGCTTTTTTCTCTGAAAAATGCATTGCTTTTCAACCACTGAACCTTCATGCACTGCTTTTGTTCTTAGCACACGTCCTGCATCGGCCTTCTTGTTTTCCCCACCGCCATCCGATCCTTGGGGAATGAGACCCTGAAGGATCCGAAGATGAGTTTCCTTCCTCTTCTGCATAGTTTTCCAGGACCATATGTCATCACCGTCCTCTGGCCTCAAACCTGCACACAGGAGTTTGGACTCTTCATGTCTCGGGTCAATGTTATTATATATTATACGTGAAGGTTTCTGATGCAGCCTTCCGAATGATAAATCCCCAATGCTACCTCTCCATGGACTTTGAAGAAAACCTTATCATTGCTTATGTAATTGCAGTAAAATATTCTTCTTAATTGAACAATATGGTACAATAACCAAAGTGATCAAGGCTCAACCACGTTTCGTATGCTCTAGTTATTTCCTTCCCTGAACCATCTTTGGTACTTTAGTTTACAATATCTTGTTATGTTTAATGAGTAAAATATTGGAAGGGATACAGAAAAGGTAAATATGGGTATCTCCGCTGCATATGATTAAAAAGATTGATTGAACTTTCCAACAAAATAATTCCATAAGTAAATGATTAAATGGGATTCGCTTGACAAGCTACTGTTGTTGGGGAACTTCCATTAGGAAAAGTGAATTTTTGATATTTTTGGATATTTATAGTTGTTTTCACATCTTAAAATATGAAATTCATATGGATACAACAAGCCAAGGCCCTGTTGAAAAATCACTACAAAAGTAAAGATTTAGAAGAATATTATTTTGCGATTGATTTATAAAAATATTTATGTTGAAGCTTGGACGGAGAAGAAATTTGAAGTTGGGATACTGGGTAGAAACTGTTGTTTTTTAGCTCTAGAATTGAACTATTTCGTTGCATCTGAGAAGAACATAATATGGATGATGTTTCATCCAGATTAATATAAATTCTTTTCTTATTTCTATTTTATTTTTGACCAATATAAACATAAAAAATTCAAATAGGACAATAAACAAATTGAACAAATAAATCTGGGTACCAAAATAGAATTAGAATTTTTTTTCAGCTTTCTAGAAAACTCCTGATTCTTCATATACTTCTGCAGATGAATTGAGGGGCCTTGAATGGCATACGCGTTACGAAATTATTGTTGGAATTTGCAAGGGCTTGCTTCATCTTCACAAGGAGAAGGATGTCATCCACATGGATCTCAAACCAGCCAATATACTACTAGATGATCACATGGTGCCAAAAATTACAGATTTTGGTTTATCGAGACTTGATAATAATTCAAGTGCTAAAACTACATCACTTCATATATCATTGTATGATACACATTTAAAAAGTGCATTATTTCTCGTGACATTAGTTCTCATGTCAGTGTGTTGATATATGATGTCATCATGCAGAGGATACAGTGCACCAGAATATGTTTTGGAAGGAAAATCATCAAGCAAGTCAGACATATATAGCTTGGGTGTAATAATCATAGAGGTGGTCACGGGAAGCAAACAAAAGATGCCCAATATTACTAAGGTAAGAGTGATATATATGGTGATGCAGCGGATTGTCTGACATGAAATTTCTTAGTTCTCTATTGGAACAATTCGATCCTCGCCGTTATTAGGATTGTCTGATATATATTAGAAACAAGCCTTGCTGTTGACTATATCCTATAGCTAACATTGTTTCGTCACTATATTCTCTACATGATACATATTAACATCATTTGTATAAAATATTTTCGTACCGATCTAAATCGGCTTTATGAAATAATGGCAGTCACTCAGAAGATGGAGGTACAGGTGGAATAAATCAGCAAAACATACACCATTGGGTTATCAACAAGTGAGTAAATGCCTTGAGTTGGCGGATAAATGCACTCAAGTTGACCCAAAAGACAGACCTGACATATCAAATATAATAGATGAGCTCAACCTAACAGATAATATGGAAGATCAATTCCAGGTAAATCTTATATATGCTCGTTGAACCTCAAGAGAACTATTGACAAACTGTGGTAAGGCATTTTTTACTCCTTCACAGGTAATCCCTTGCTTCGAGGGCATGCTTGAGATTGACCCGCTCGAAATACATATCTCCCTTGAACTTGACCAGCAGATATGGAAGTCAATAGAGCTGACCAACGACACAGATGATTGCTTGGCCTTCGTCACAAAGGCAAGCCTACAGTGCTTACACATTGAGCCAGACAAAAGCATTGTCCCACCACGATCCAAATGCAATGTTACCATTACCATGATGCAAGAGCATGTCATGGCACTGCCAAATAATCACTACACGGAGGAAATCACCGTGCTGAGCACCAGAGTTAATGGAGGTCTCACTGCTGGGGATATAACTGAACACATGTTCAGTGACAGGGATGGTAATGTGGTTGATGAGGTGAATGTGGTTGTTGTTTTTGGCACACCACCATTGGGAGAGGAATTCTAAAGAAATATTCTGGATTATCGAGAGGCAGCAGAGTTATCTGGAGAGACCACATGTGTTTTGACACTGATATACCTATGTGGCATTTGTAAATGGACATATGCTAGTATAGGGCTCGAACCTTTTTTTTTTGCAAATGTCATACTTAAAACACTTGATTGAGGTGTTTTAGGTTATGGTACAAGTAGATGATATGTGAAAATTGTATGATGACATTGTTCATGCCAAATGTTTTGTATCCAAGGAAGGTGTTTTAGGTCAAGGCAATTTCAAAGGAAGGTGCATAAGTTTTGATAGTGAATTCCTTCAGATTTTTTGGATTCTCAGTCTAGATCAGTTTTCCCGTCAAATGGGATGTGCATTACTGCTTAATAAGTATCACATTCCCAATCCCCAGTGCAAGCGGAAATTGTCCTCTTCTAGTCCCTTGATCCCATAATATAACTACTTTTATATTTGTTCTAAGCTAGGCTGCCCAGGCATTTTTACCTATAACCAACAATGTCAGTTTTACTTCATATCAATCGACTGATATCTTGTTTCTCATTCAGTCGACGTTCTTTGTTGTCGGATCTGTGCCTGATGGCTGATGAAGAAGTAATATGAACTGTGTAACGGGTCTGGCTATGAGCCGTGTGGAGTGTTTTCAGATCCATAATTGGTTTTGGGTTCACGTTTATGCTCTGTTTCATGTCTGTGCTGTTGGATTTATTAGGCACTCCGTTAAATAAATCCTATGAATATATATATATATATATATATATATATATATATATATATATATATATATATATATATCAATGCGTCTTCAATCCACTCCATGTCATTGCTTTCATTATTTCAGTACAACAGAATGCATCATCGCAAACCCCTCAACACCGTCTGGAACCGGTGGTGATAACGGACATCACCGTCAGGTCATAATACGAATCGGTGGTGATATCCATTATCACAGCTGGATCATAATACGACCCGGCGGTGATACATTCAAAATCTCTTCTATTTTTTTCCTCTTTCAGCCTCTCTCACTATTCTCCCTCTCATTTTTTCCCATCCCCATCCATCTCCTCCCTCCCCCGGCTGCTTCCCCTCCCCTCACAGCCGCCACCTCCCCCGTCGTCTCCCTATACCACCTTTTTCCCCATCTCCCCTCCTTTGCATCACCTCCCATGCCGTCTTCAGCCCCTCCCCGTCGGCTCACCTCCCGACATTGCCCCTATGCGCACATGCATCTATGCAGTCCCATCCCGTTCCCTCTCCTCTCCTCCCCTTCTCCCCTCCCCTCCCCTCCCCCTCTCCTGCAGCACAGTGCCATGCGAGGCCGGTAACGTGCGGGGCCGGGACAGCACTCCCCTCCCCCTCTCCCGATGAAGGCACATTGGGCCTCGAGCGGCGTTCAGATGTGGCAACATAGCGAGGCCCTACGGCTGTGTGCGGAGCAGCATGAGGGCCTTGCGGAGGCGGCACTCAGATGCGATGGCGCGAGGGCTTAATAGTGGCTGTAGAGCAAGCGGGCTTAGCTGGGGCAACGGAGCAAGTGGGGCAATGGCGACGGCGGGCTTGGCTGCGGTGGTGGAGCGTGGGAGGCTACAGTGCTCAGATACAATGTGATGGGCTCCAATGTGGCATCGCTAGGGCTCTACGGTAGTGCCGGAGCATGCAGAGCTCAGCGGCGGCATGTGGGGCTCTACGGCAGTTGAGCGTGCTGGGTGGCGGTGGCATGTGGACCTGCTGCATCACTTTTTATTGTACTGTGAATGTGGAACACCGCCGAGTGAGGAACCGTTGGTGATGGCTCATCCCATCACCATCGACCCTAATCCAACGCCAGGCCGAACCAGCGGTCTTTGGAGTAGTGTTATTCTAAACAAATGATCTGCCACTAGGTTCTCTGATCATTTTTTGTCTATGGCTTCAACATCAAATTCTTGCAGCAAAAGGATCCATTGAATCAACGTTGGCTTAGCATCTTTCATAGACTGAAGGTACTTGATATCAGGACGATCAGTGTAGAAAAATTACTTTCAATTTAACAATATATGATCTGACTTTTTCTGTTGGATGTAAGATGTGATCGTCAAGTAGAAATAGAAACTAGTCTCAGATGGAAGGTTACACAAGGTAAAAATGGCAGTATATTCCCCTCAAGAGTTAACCTAACTTTGAAAGCAGGAAAGGGGTATTTATACCCCCAACCTTTATTACATCATTCCGAAATTGCCCCTTCATATCCAAAATATTCGGCGAATATTCCGAGCATCTGGTCATTTCCGGATGTTGGAATGTACAGACTGTCCACTAACACATCATCATATTTCTGTGACATCCTGGCCCAGGGATTAATAGGATTAATAGGATATTCAATCAACAAGTTGCAATTTCTTTTCTGGAAGCCAATCTCCAAAGAACTCTGAGGTTAAGCGTGCTTGGTCTATAGCAAGGATGGGTGACCAACCGGGAAGATTCTTTTCGGGTGTGCATGAGTGAGAAAAAAGTATGCAGAAAAGACTTGTATTGGTCTGTGAGGGCAGTCTATATCCTAGAAAACCTGCCAGATGTTAGAAAATCTTCTAGATGTAAGCGGACCCGGACTTAGGGAGGTGGGATGTTACAATTTTCCACGCGGCTATCAAAGGTAAGGTTCGTCTTCTCGGTGTTGATTACTTAGTGTGATTCTCCACTGACTTTCAAGGCACCTTCGACCCTCGCCCTCATGGGACCATTCCGCGTCATCCGTGCTAGGGTTCTCGAACATGTCCTCCGTGGAACCTCCATGAGGGTGTCGTGCTTCCTGGTGTCATCCGAGAGTCATGGCATCTTCAGTGATGGAAAGTGACTGCAGGTTCCCCAAAGCCGTAGGAGCATCCTATCTTGCACACAAAGGTATATGATTGTGTTTTCTTTGATCAGTCAGATTTAGGTATTTGTCCAACCTTCGGCCATGCCCGTTCGAGGGTGGGGATCCCCAACGTTTTGAAAAGCAAAGATTACACCTAACAAATCTTCCTCTGTTATTTACTTTAGCTTCCCCTAGCTCTACATCAATTACAACTTATCGACTCAAATTCTAAACAGGTAGTCAAATGGAATGCATTCAATGAGCTCTACGCAGCTACAGTGACCGATCGTCCACTCGTGCAATGGATCAAAAGGTTAACTTTTAGCTATAAACTTTAGATATATTCCCACATACAAATAAGGACTCGGCTATCCTACGGCCGGCTGTAAAAGTTGCACCCGGTACAGCCTTTCTATTTTTTGGTAAAACTATTAATCCTATGGTTTGTACTTTCCTAATCAGGCCTAGCCCAGGTGGCTACTTTTGGATCACGTGGTCCAAGTGACCCGCCACCACCGTGCAGGATAGTGACACGTGCAAGTAACTTCAAAACTAAAGAAAATTGTAGTTCTTAAATCATCCATCAAATTCAAATTCCGATTGCACAATTGTATCTCTTTCGAGGAGACCTTCAAAACAAGACCCCACTTGAATATATTTCGACGATACTTTTCAAAACACATAAATTGCTTTTTATGTACTGTGAAAAAATACCAAAATCAATTAGTCAAAATGCTCAGCCGATCAGCTAAAGTTGCCTATCATTGATCATGCGATCAACATTCACCTACCTAACAAAGTTGTTTACTCTTATCCACTATTGACACTAAGCATTCTATCTTCACAATATGAACACCAATATCCACTTAACTGAACTCGGGCATGCAAAAGCAACATTATGTAAACCTATCAGCAATTTCTGCAAAAATGATAATCAAATTAGAATACGCGAAAAAGTACTTTCTCTCAAAAAATTTATATCATCAAAACATAGTGGTGTGAGATCTTGTTTTGAAGCTTTTATTGAACCAAACACACCTGTGCAATCGGATTTTGATTTTGATGCTCGGTGTTGAAACTATAGTATTTTTTATCTTCGAAATTATGTGCATGCATGCACACATTACTAACAGGGGGCGGTCGTACCATCGATCCAATTTAAGGCCGGCCCAAAATAAGTCTTTACCTACAAATAAAGTGCATGTTGCCCTTTACTCATTTGGTGTGTTATAATAAGGAATATGGAATACAATCCACCCGAATAGAAGATGTAATTAAATATGCTATCTTGGCAACAAAATCCTTTCTAAAGGCTCGTGTTGCTTCCTCTTGTGTTGCCATAGATAGCTTTGTGGTAAACTCCCCTCCCATACACAGGCAGTATATTAATGGAATTCTTTATGAATTTCAGTGGACTGCAAGTTGGGTCATAATATAAAAATGGTGATTAGAGAATATTTCGGCCCTCATCCATTTTCTATGTTTTAGTACAAAGGATTTTGGTTCTGTTATTTTATATTGGTAGACAGCACGCAACACGGGCCTATGTATGCTTCTAGGGCACGTATTGATTTGCTTGACTTCCATGGACGTATCCCAGCACGTCATATATAAAACTATCAGGGCCACATGATAATTGGCTAGCTATTACCTTATGGTATCAACACACGTGTTTGGGTCGGCGAAAGATTCCAAAATCTACGTGGTTGATATGTCCTATTCACATACATATATGCATGATGACTAGATTAATGCTATATAAAGTCCTTCACTAGTATAAACATATGCATGTGTTTGGGTCATTCTAGAAAACAGGCTAAAGGTTCATGCCAAAAGTATCAGCTGCAACAAGAACTGGTATTTTGGCCTCGACCGAGCCTAGCTAGGGACGGCCATGACCCGGTACCAGTTGCCCTTGACGGCATAGGCCCCAATTTGTGGCACAACCCGGTGCGTATTGTGTCAGCATTGGCACCGGGTCATGCCACGACCCGGTGCCAGTAGTAGCACAGGCTAAAGGCACCAGTTGGAAAGACCAACAGCTACCAAAGGGGCCACCAACTTGAATCAGCGTGGCGGCCACTTTGGTACGGGTTGGTCTTTCCAACTGGTACCAAAGATGGCTTTAGGCACAGGGTGAAATACCCGGTGTCTTAGACCAATGCTTTTGGTCTCATTTCCCTAGTACCAGTTGGAAAACCGGAACCAAAGCTAATTTTCAGCTGGTACTAAGGGCCCGTTTTCCAGTAGTGGGTTGGTGAAAGATACCAAAATCTACGTGGTTGATATGTGACTAGATTAATGGCTATGTAAAGTCCTTCACTAGTGTAAACATATATTCTCTGTCGATCTATCCCTGTCGTGATTTACCTGTCGATAGACGGACAGAATCAATTTTTCTGATGGGTTTTTCCATATTTTTCTGATGGTTGTCGACACACAGAAAAACAGTGGTTTCCAGTAGTGATATATATAGTAATACAGTATGCAGCAGATCGCCCATCTATTTATCTCTTCGAATGCGTGAACAGACATCTTTCCTATATCAAACAGCAGCACCTGGCCAACTACGACTTCACCACTGAAATGTTCAAGGCCTATTCCAATATGATAATTCATAAGCAAGCGAATACACACCATTATTATGAAGTTCAGGAGCTTCAAGAAACCCTTCCAAAGTATCCTTGAGAAAACTGAATTGCCAATCCTTGCATACCGAATTTACCAATTTTCTTCAATCTATTCGGAGGCAGCGTTGTCATATGCAAATTGCGTGAAATGTGAAACTGCTTACCTAGCAAATTTGTTGTACGATAGCTAATAGTCGTTTATGTCCCATAGCGATGTTGCTCCCTCCACTTAATGAGTTTAACTTTGACCCATAAAAGCTTGCCAAACGTACATATGTGACAAGAATTATTGCATCGAGAAAATATTGGATGGCACGTTCTTCCCTTGCCTTACCAAATAAACGCTACTGAATTCGTGTAGCTTCACCAGTAGTTGTGTGCGCACATAATACTTGCTTCTCTGTAAGAAAGAATGAAGCACCAACTCTTTTACCTTTGTACATACCTCGCTTCCCATCTACAGATGCCTTTTACAGCTTTACCTCGATCCGAGCCAACATGCAAATCGTATTTTATGGTTGAGATGATGTGGCATTTGCTAAAATGCATTGTGACTTGACCAATAGCTGGACCGCCTAGTATTACATCTTTAGAAAACCTTCAAACTTGTACACACTACTACTCATCTGTCGATCTCTATAAGTAGTGAAAGCTTTCAGTTTTATCGCACCACCTCAAACACACCTCATCTATCTCAGGAGTGAACCCCTTCCGCAGCTTCTGGCAAGACCGCCGCCATCTGCTGCGTCATGCTGATCCTGACCATGGGGCAGCTGACGGCTGTTGCTGCATCGACACACTGAGGCAGCCGTCATCTGCTGCAATTCGCAGGAGTGGAAGCAAGCAACCTGGCTACAAAAACTACACCAACAGCACCAGGCAGCCAGGGCTTGAAGAATGAGCCATTCAAGCAAGAATACCGCCGAATCCCCAGCACGACGCCACCCACCAGAACACCGCCGACTCCCCCGCACGCCACCCGCCGTGTAAGGATCAACGGCCCCCCTAATTGATAGGGTCGACCGTGACATGCATGTATTGGTCACCCTGGTTTCCGGCCGTTCGACGGACGCTGGCCGTAGTGGCCGGTATGGATGTTTCATGAGCTATATGCTTAAGTTATGTTTTTGAGTGTGTGTTACGTAGTAACATAGCTCCTGCTCTTGCAGGCTTGCAAGTTTCAACTACGTAGTAATATGTCTGAAGTATGTGTATGAACTACTGCATACGCTGTGTACGTCTTTTGGTTTCAATAATAAATTAAGCTAGGGTCTCTTGACTCTTCCTGAGTACACGTGTGTGTGATGCTGCATCATGTGATCCGATCCATTGTTTGAAGCGCGCTATGTTTACTGTTGGTAGATTAAAGTGTCATTTCTTAACTATCATCAGCACATCTGAGGCTCCTCTCCTGTCTCAGGTATGTACTACTTGGACCCAATTTTTAATACTTTGGATCAGGTTGTGTTCCATGGAGACTTATTTCTTGTGTGCACGCAACCCCAGCTATCAACCATCGAATCCAGTGCTAGCTTTAGGCCCTTCTAGTTTGGATTCTAAAAGCCAAGATCGATCGTTGAAAACTGGATTGCAAAAGTTGTAGCTCCAAGAGCTGGATCATAGCATATTTCTTCGTTTTTCTCCTCCATGTCTATGAAACACCATGAGATCGAATGCCGCAAGCAATGCACGAGCAAGACCCATGGGCAAAAGAACCCAATGCTGGTTTTACAGTCGCCCGCATCCACGCGAACTTACGATCGACCAAACAACTTGTTGGGCCTCACGCCCAGGTGACTTTATCTCTTCCCCTTTCGGCCAGCTCTCTCTCCTTTCTCTTCCCCTCTTCTCTCTTCACTTTTTTTTTCTTTGGATCAAATTCTAGGGGAGCTCTGCCCTTAGGGCGAGCGGCGCGGTGGCAGGCTCCACCTCTCAGGGGAGCGGCACGGCGGTGGCGAGGGGCTTCCTGTAGGAGGCGACTTCGTCTCGGTGGAGCTCCGCTCTCAGCGCGAGAGTTGACGCTTGCTGGAGATTGTTTCAAGCATCAATTTGGTCAGAAAATTTTAAGAAATTGCATTTCTTACAAGCATGTTTATTTAAAATAATACTAAAATACGCTATGCCTCTAGAAAATATGCAACATTGGAAATTGACTTAAAATGCATATTGCAAGCACTCTATGATCTAAGGGAAAACTCTTCGACCAATCAGAGCATGACACATGTCATCATATGGATCAAAGGGCCCACTAGAGCTCAAAACCAACCTAAGACAAGGGGCACTCACCTGGATATGACACATGGGGACAAGGGGGGGGGCACCAGCCGAAGCAGGGGGTGGTTTGGCCCAATGGGCTGTCGGCCGACCACCATGGTCGACCGAGCCCACTTAGGCGCCACTGCCGTTGATCTTTGACGTGGCACTTGTTCATTGGCCGCCAACGTCAGTTTCAAGTGCCTCAACTGATGCTCGTGCCTGTACACCTCTATGGTTCCCATCTATAAATATGAGAAGGGGTAAGAATATGGACACACCTCAAGTTGAAAGCTCAAGCTCCTTCTCTCGTTTAGCTCTTAGGCTAGTGGAGTTTAGGTTGAAAGTAGTAATCTTCATGTCCTTGAGATTGCTCAGGAGTTTCGGTATGAGTTCGTCTCTAGTTCTCTTTTGTAATTCTCGGTCATTTGTAATAGACTTAACTTATAGTTATTTATATCCGCATGACTTATATCCTGCGATGTTAGATATAGATTCCATGATTACTTTACATTGTTACTATATACTCCCTCCATACTCAAAAAGAATGTCATTTTGGACAAGATTTGGGTCAAACATTAGGAATATAAATCATGAATCTTACTATTACTAATTGGAGGCTCCTTTGAAGCCTCTACATGAAGCCACCTAGGATCCTAGGTGTACACTCTGAAAAAATAGAGAAATTTTATAAATTCTCACAAAAATCATAAACATCCAACCATCAATCCAACAACTCTAATTATAATAACCATTTATCTTTTATAATAAATTACTCACCTTTGCTATTATAAAAATAGACTAAAGTAACCCCCTAAACATATATCTAAATTACCCACCTCTGCCATTATAAAAAAATCTAAAATAATCCCCTAATCTTTGTGTAAATTATCCACCTATGCCATTATAAAAATAATACAAATACCCCTTAACTTTGCATATAAATTATCCAATTATGTCATTATTATTACAAGTTAAATTACTCATAAATTTGAAACTAAATTATATAATTATAATAATATATTAAAATGCCAAATATAAAATTCTAAATTACTATTTCTATTATATTAATATATTTTTATAGTATTATTTATACAAAAATACTACTCACGATATATGTGACTATATATTTATGTATGATGGAAGAGATAAGAATATGAATTTATAAACAAATAGCTCAACTAAACATATATTGAATATGGAGGTGTAATGCAAAATGAAATCTATTGTAACTAGATAATAATAAATATATATTTTAGAGTATGTGTAGAATATTTAATAGATAAAAAAGGCGTGAGGTAGATAATTATAATTATTGACTTATTCTTACATTAATTCTAATTAGCCCGTGCGGGAGCTCGGGTTGATAGACTACTAACTTTTAAATTGTTGAGTTTCAAAATACCAAAACCATATGAATAGATTTGTCTTCAAAAATACTTTTATAAAAATATAAATATACCACTTTGCAATAAATATTTTTATAAAAATAAGAAGTGAAAGTTAAGCTTTGGAGACCGTGTCGCTGTCCGAAATGACATTCTTTTCGAGTACGGAGGGAGTACTTTGCATGATTAGACAATTAGCTTTAGTATGTCAGTACTCGTTCTAGTATTCAAAAGTTTATTTTAGTATGATGTCTGTCCATCCGAAGGGGCTCGACAGGGGATACTAGAGTATCGCTTGTTAATGTTAACATGGTGTTTTGGTTAATTATGTGTTGCTGGATGTCGGCATTTCTCATGATTTATAGAGGTAGCCTGCAGGTGGTGACAACCTTGTTTTGTGTCATCGTAATCCTCGACGTTCGGTTAGGGGTAGGAGGTCCATAAAGTAGCTTGATGGCTTGATCAGATTTATCTGCTAGTCATGAGCGATCTCCCGAGTACTAGGTTGACTAAAGGTAGGATAATCATGAGTAAAGTGTGAATTACAATATAAACTATATAATTAACTCGAGTATATTAACACCCGAGCTACTAACTTCTTCCTTTCTCCTTGCCTTTACTTTGAGCTGAGTATAAACTTGCCTTTTATCTTGCTTTGAACTGAGTATGAGCTTGCGTGTTACACTACCTCTATCCATTATTTATCTTACCCCACTTTATGCAATTGAATATTCCATTAAGATTAGTTCAGTAACCTGCCTACACACTTTAGCCGCCGTCTTCCCTCCGAAAATATAAATGACACCCAAGGATACTCTCAGATAAAATGTTACAGCGGTATTCCGTGCGCTTCCGAATTTATCCTTGGTTCATGAAATACCTACACCACACTTGGCATCTACGAGCGTTGCCACCTAGGAGCACCCATGCCTAGCGGTGACGTTGGTAAACGCCAACAGCGAGCGGCGCGGCGGGCCGGCTGCTGGGAGGCGCGGCGTGGCGGCAGGCTCCACCCCACAGGAGAGGGTCACGGCGGGGCGACGGCATCGACAGGGACCTCCCCGGGTGCTCGTCCCGGTGGCGGCGGTGGCGAACTCATGGACAGCGGTGTTTTTCTTTTTTTTCAAAAAAATTGAATGCAAAAGTTTTTACAATATTTTCTTCCCAAACTAGTCTTAATCATAGATTTGGATGCAAAAGGTTTTTCTTCAATTTTTTTTAATTTTTTTTCAAAACTTTCCGTTTCAAACATTTCTCATCAAAGTTTTCCCTTTCTCTCTAAAAAATATTTTTCTTGAAAAGTTTATCAGGAAAATTATTGTAGTTAAACGACAAAAAAAATACTAAAAAGAAAAAGAACAAACGGTCAGAAGATCAAACATAGGGAGCCCATTAATTAGAATCGCCCGCGAAAGAACCTTTATGCATTATGTTTCTAAAAGTACCGTGGATGAATAGTTATACAATCTAGCAAAAGTTGGTGGGATATGGCTTATTGTTGGATTATGGACTGCAGGAATACAGATTATGTAATCTCAAGAAGAAGAAAAAACTATTTGTTTGTTTAAGTTTTGGATTGGAAAAGCCACAATCCAAATCCACAATTCAAAGCTGAAATCTCTTATGCTGTTTGGCTGATTTAAAAGCCGGCTGATTTCGGCTGATTTAATAGTACCATGTGAGAAGAAATAAGCCAAAACAAGCCGAAACAAGCCGGAAAAAGAGAAGCGAACAGGGCCAAGCACATTGCCTACAGTCCCATACCGTGTTCCTAACACGCTATTATACCTTCCCGCAGTACCTGCACCTCACTCCAGATCAATGTTTTAAATCGCCGGCTAAGAGGTTTAGCGGCAGGGCTGTCGTTACGGTATTTAGCGGGCTATAGCCGACATTTAGCGGGCTATAGCCGGCTTTAACGGGCTAAATGCCATAGCGGCTGCCTTTTCTAGAAGCTATAGCGGTCTATAGCGGAAGCTATAGCCAGCTATTTAAAACCTTGCTCTAGATCTGACAAAGGAGCAGCCTCTGACACACCAATCTCCCACACTGTGACCACTAATTAAAAGTATTAAATAAGACTAATTACAAAACAACATTCACAACCATGGGTACTGTGGTAGTACTGTACCTAATGAGGCCGTTGACCGCGGGATTAGAGGATGATTAGAGGATAGCTACTGTAGTATTACTGTTCATGATCATGAATTAATTAGGCTCATTAGATTCGGTTTGCAAAGTTGCACCTAATTGTGACAAGGTTTTGCAAATGAAGTTAATTTAATACGCAATGCATGCAAGATTTCTTCGTGATTTTTTTTCGCGAAAAGAACCAAACATGGCTGCTACCACAGGTCGAATGGTGTAGCAGGCCCGGTAGAGGTTAGGAACAGCTAGCGGTTGAGAGATGCTGGTCACTTGGTCAGATTCTCTGAGTATGTTGCGGCTAACATATTTGACAAAATTGTTCAAAGTTTAGGTATCATGTAGGTAAATAAAAGAGAATCCACTTAAAACAAAACGATGAGGGGAATGAGTGGGCTTGTCCCATGCATTGTGTGTTAGGATCAAATGTGATGGATTCTTTTTATAATGATGTAGAGCTTGAGAGAATCTGGCACTCGGAGTCAAGCATTCCATGAAGAGAAAGATCATTAAAATCAGAGTTTTGAGTGAAAACTTATACCCCAAATATGATGTACTAAAAAATGTACACAGGATACTCTAGCCAGCTAGTGTTAAGAAAGCCACAAAGAAAGGATAATACTGAATACTCCCCCGTCTTGAAATATAAGGATTCCAACATTATTGGAGAGTCAAAGTTTGTCAACTTTGACCAAATTTATACAATAAAGTAATAACATTTATGATATCAAATATATACCATTAGATTCTTCATTAAATATATTTTTATAATATATCTGTTTTGTGCCATAAATTTTTATAATTCTCTCTAAAAATTTGATCAAACTTGAAAAACTTTAACTCTCCAAAAATATTGAAATGCCTTATATTTCAGGACAGAGGGAATATATACTAGGGTGCTACATGGCGTGGTCTGGCCTAGGATGCTTGGCCCCAACACATGCACTTTTTTTTCGAGCCACCGTACCTCCTCTAACAGCAAGTAAAGTAGGCGGCGAGGAGCCGGCATAGAGTCCTATACGGAGAGAGAGAGAAAGCACAAGCAGGTGACTCGTGAAACGGCGGCTTCCAGCGGGCCGATACGCGTTTGCGCAGCTCCTATTCGCTGCGGCGGAATTAAAAATTAGTGGGGTCCGCCACCACCCCACCCTCGTTGCAACTAGCAGTCGGCGAGGTTATTAGGCTTGCTCTAAGCACCCAATAATTCAGATTGGAATTTATGAGATTTTATTATGAGATTTTATTACAGCTACCTACCTATATGCAATAGAGTGGTCCACAGACCACAGTGCTACTTTATTACGTGTTGTGACCAAGGTCTTGTTTAGTTCCCACCCCGTAAACACAAAAAAGCCGTAAATGCAAAATTTTACGAAGGAATCTTCCTAATTTGAAGTACTAAATGAAGTCTATTTACAAAACTTTTTGCATGGATGGTCTATAAATCACGAGACGAATCTAATGAACCTACTTAATCCATGATTTGCAATAGTGATGCTACAGTAACCATCCGCTAATTATTACTTAATCATGGATTAATTAACATCATTAGATTCGTCTCGCGATTTACAACTCATCTGTGCAAAAAATTTTATAAATAGACTTCATTTAGTACTTCAAATTGGTAAGATTCCTTCGGAAAAAATTTTGCGTTTACATGTAAAGGGAACTAAACAGGGCCCAAATCAATGATGCGGGTGCGCATTTATTATGAGTGGGCCAAGTGCTAATTGATCACTGTGTCTTGACAAAGTCAATGATTAGAGTACATCGGACTAAGACTTTGAAGAAATAGTCGAGGGTTCTTTTGAGTGCTAATGTTTAGCATTAAAAAATAGTTCTTCAATGAAATAGCTCTTGAGGTGTTTGGATCCAATTCAAAGGCTATTTGGTTCCTAAAACACTTTTCTAATTATTTGGCTGCCACTTTTACAAGAGGGAGAGAATTAGTGGGCCCCACCCTAAATAGCCCAAAAAAGCATTTATTGGGGATAGTTTTTTTTAGTAGACTATTTGCAAATAGTCCAGAAATAGTCCTATTTACCTCCTCTAAAGCTATTTGGTCTATTTGGGGAGGAGGCTAAAAAATAGACTAGGATCAAGCACGACTAATTCAACGACCACGACTGTGTTTCCCCAAAAAAAGAGTAAAACTCTACTTGATAAGCAACCTCCTAGCAGACCTGCCTTTGTCGCACATTATTTTTCTTCTCGAATTGTTGAGAAAATGAGAGCCTCCTCAATTTATAACAAATGCCCACACAATTTACTTAATAACAAATAAAAGGAAGGAGAAAAAAGAAGCAAAAGGAACTATACGACTATTACCCAGTCAAGAGTCAAATATGAAGTGTATATTACCAAAAGATCCAATGCGCAATGATAGCTCTCTCTGCTATATCTCCACCATTACATGTGCCACCATAGCAGAGCTAGCTACTCAAACTATCAGAAGATCTCACCGCGTTGTGGTCCACCGATTGCTGTGGTGCCAATTGATTCTTTCGCCCCACCGGAAGCCACCACCCCGAATCACAAAGTTCCGACCCTATCCATAGCCAATATACATGTAGGCTGCTCTGTTGGGTGGGTTTCTGAATATCATCCTGACGAAGCTCTTGTCTCTGGCTGAAGGTCAATACAAGCTCCTGCATGGTATGAAGAGCGACATGGAGTTCCTTGAGAAGGAACTCAGAATGATACTGATCATCGTCAACGTCAACGAGAAGGCCTCATCGGGAAGGGGCAATCTAAAGCGGGTGCAGAGGATATCAATCGAAGATCTGCGCAAGCTGGCTCACAGGATTGAGGACTGCATAGATAGCCTAATGTACCATGCAGTTCGCCAGCAGCATGTGTCAATGGCGCGCCGATTAGTTTGTTTCCTGAGCAGGCACTACAACTTGCGGAAGTTTGCTGAGGAGCTGAAACGTCTGAGGAGGATGCCTGCGGAAGAACATGAACGAAGCAAAAGATACGAGGGCCTGGACTCTCCATCTGGGACCTCGTCGACATGTGGCCAGCTGCTGGAGGACGACGCTTTTGACGAGCAGATCCAGGGGCGAACAGGTGCTGACCCACCCGTTGGCATCGGTGCTCCCCTCAAGGAGCTCGTGGAGCACTTGGCGGAGGAGGCGGAGGCGCAACGAAAGAAACTCAAGGTGATATCCATTGTTGGAATCCCTGGATCGGGGAAGACTGTTCTGGCGTGGGCGCTGTACAATAGCGAAGCCGGTCAGCAATTTGGCCTTCGCGCTTGGGTCAGTGCTGCTCAAAGCGGGGCAGCCGAGGTGCTCGCGAACATACTACACCAACTCCGCCGGCCCCGGACGTTGCTGGATACCTCCGACGATATCAGACAGCTTATTGTGGATCTTAGACAACACTTGGAGCTGGAGAAGAAGAGCTAAAAGAAAGAAACATAAATTCCTTTCTCATTATGCCTGGCGGATACTATTTCTACACATATGCGCGGCTCCTCGAGTCAAGTTTAACTTTTTTTAGATAGAGGACAAAACTGCCTCTCTCTCTCTCTCTCTCTCTATATATATATATATATATATATATATATATATATATATATATATATATATATATATATATATATATATATATATATATAATTTCTTTAGATTAAGGAAATGAATCGAGTCTCAACAAACGGAGTTCGAAAGCTTACAACCGATAAAAAAGGACGACCCTACAGCGTATAAGCTGCTTAAACAGGTACACAGACTCAATACTGAAGAAAGCAAGAAAACAGGAACAAAAACTAAACACCAAAAAACTAGCCCTTGATTGACTGTGACCTCCAAATTTTGACACCCTTTCTTCAAGCTATTTCTCTCTTCGTCTGAAGATAACCAATACGTTCCCATGAAGATAACCTGTACAAACGAATTAGGAATCGATCTTTGTAGGACCACATCATTCCTACATAACCACAAAACCCAACAAAGGGCAGCAGCACCAATTAACATTTGTTTTCTTAGTTTTAGGGGAAACTCCTAAGCCAAGAACCAAAGCAATTAGGCATACTAGTCGGTGGATGAATGCCAAAAGAAATGCTGACAGCATTCCATATCAAACGTGCTATATGGCACTAAAAAAAAAGATGTTGGATGCTCTCCTCTGCCCTGCAAAATGAACATTTGGTGCAGCCTTTCCACTTTATTTCAACAAGGTTATCCTTAGTTAAATTACTGCTTGCTTTAAATACCATAAGAAAATTTTAGTCATCAGAGGGACTTTTACTTTCCAAGCTAAACACTTAGAAGGAACACCTACATCTCACAATAGATAGTTGTACAAGGACTGAACCGAAAAGGTACTTTTTGATAGAGTCCAAACGAAAGAATCCCTATGATCATTAAGCTGTACCGAAATTACACTTTCTACCAACTTTAGCCAATTGGTCAGATTTCCCCCACTGTAGCACGTCTAAAAGAGACACTAAGAGGTATAGTACTTAATACCTTGGCTACCGTTTTATTCTTTTTCCCGACTATGTTATATGAAGAATGATACTTTTTCATCATGGCCTCATTTCCTAGCCACAAGGCCTCCCAAAAACGGGTTTAACTACCATCATGGACAGAGAACCGCCCCCTTTTAAAAACTGATCCTTAACTTCCATTAAACCAGTCCAAAACTATGAGTCTCCCTTTCTTTTTCTTGCTTGAGATAAGGTCCTATTTTGGAGATACTTTTTTCTAAGGATATCTTGCCATAAGGCTTCCTCATTTAAAAATTTAAACAATTCACTTACTCAGGAGCACTTGTTTTGCATTTCTAAATTAATGATACCCAATCCTCCCACATTTTTTGGGTTTATAGAGTATACAACATTTAGCCAATCTATATTTTATTCTCAGGCTCATTGGAATATCCAAATACCTGAAAGGCAAAGAACCTTTCTTACAACCAAATAACACTGCATAACCATTGACCTTTTCCTTTGCCTTCCCGAAACAGAACAGTTCACTATTATGAAAATTAATTTTAAGGCCTAATAGTTTCTCGAAAGTACATAGTACTAGTTTTAAGTTCTTGCCCTGTTCTAAATTATCTTCCATGAAGAGAATTGCATCATCGGCGAATTGTAGAACTAAGAGTTCACACTCCCCTAAGTGAGGTACTAAGCCTTTAAATTGATCTTGTCTCATAGATTTTTTTAATCAAAACATCCAACATGTTGGTTACTAAGTTAAAAAGGACTGGTGATAGTGGATCCCTCTGCTTTCCTTTCCTCGTCTGGAAAAGTGCCCCATTTCATCATTCACTTTGACACTCACACTACCCACTATCACGATCCGTTCAATCCATTGGCACCACTAGTCTGACAATCCTTTCATTCTTAGCACCTGCTGCAGAAAGGACAAATTAAACTTATCATAGGCTTTCTCAAAATGTAGTCTAAGAATAAGCCCATCTTCTTTTTTCTTTTTTATTTCATGTAATGTCTCGTGTTAAATAACAAAACCTTCCAAAATATAGTGTCCTGGCAAAAAGGCCGTCTGAGAAAGTTTAATACCTTACTTGCAACCAGAGATAATACCTTACTTTTGTGAAGATCTTAAAGCTAACATTCAACATGCAAATGGGCCGGTATTGCTGAGTTTTCTTTACCACCTCTAGTTTTGGAATTTAAAAACTAATCCCAGAATTAAGACTAAATACATGGAGATCACCATTGTAAAAATATCTAAACATGGCCATTAGGTCATCTTTGATGAGACTCAAAAAAATCTGGTAAAACTCAGCAGGGAACCCATCTGGACCCAACACTTTATTGTGCATTCTCTGAAATATAGCATCTCGTACTTCTTTTTCTAATAAAATCTGCTACCAAGACTTCATTTTGCAAAGTTACTTCGGGAATATCTTCCGTCATGGATTTCACCAATGAAGAAATATATTTTCAAGACGGCCAAAGAGGCCTTATAATACTTTGTAATGTATTGTTTGAGATTATCTTCTCTATCAATTATCCCTTCCTTTTGTTCAAGCCGGAAAATTCTAGTTTTACTTTGCTTGCCATTCGCCATTAACTGAAAGTACATTGTATTATTATCTCCTTGCAAAATATTAGTAGTTTTAGCTCTTTGGAACCATCTTAACTCTTCCTCTCTATGGAGGTGGGCAAGCCTTTCTTTAATGCTTTTCTTTAGATCCATATCTTGCAGGCTTAGGAGCCGAACCTCAGCCCTTTTGTCAAGTTCATCAGCTTTCCTTAGTACTTCTTGCTTTTCCTTCTTATAAGCTCCTTTAATGTTTTTAGCCCACCTAAGAAACTGTGTCTTAATATTCCAATTTTATTTTGCCACCTTTGAAGTCATTGTGATGGTCCTAAACAGGTCCAAACCTGAACTAAAAGTTTTCAGGATGAAACAAAACACTTAACTTAAAAAATTCATATATGAAGTTTCTCTTTTCCAAAAATTATGATTGCTAACAAAATAGAAAGATTATGAAATTCAATTTAAGGTTCTCATAGTTAGAAAGCCTAACTATTCCTTTGAAGCTTCCAGATACCTCCTACACCTAGCTCTGTCCATATTTTTGTCAGAACAAGACAGCTAACTCATAAAATCCATATATCTCAAATCCATTGAGCTAAGATCATGAAATTCCGTGAGCTACTAGATCTGAATATCCTCTACAGTGTTTTAGTTTACCACGAGATTTATTATGGCCTCTAAGTAGCCCAAAACACTCTCTCAAACACAACTACAGTAACCACTAATCTGAAATCCGTGGGAGACATCCAAAAGTCCTTTCTCTCCCCTTTAATCACTTAATTCCCAACCTAAACTCGCACATGAACATCCAATTTCAGTAGGGAAATGGAATCCCACTCACCTTTGTCACCCTTGAAACCCTAGGGAGGGGAAACGATGTGGGAAAACTGATCTACATCGAATGCACACCTCTCCTTCTTCCTCACGCCGCCCTTGTTCCATTTTGCTGGTTTTGCCCTATGGATTTGGTGCTGCAGAGGGTGGATTCAAGGGCATGAAGCCATGGGGGAAGGAGCACGAGAGGAAGAACGAGAGAGAGAGGTCGTGGTCGGCCAGGAGGAGGAGAGCGTGAGGGAGGAAGAAAGTGGGCTGTTGGACCTTGACCCTCTCCTAAAAAGCCTTTCTCTTCCTCTTTTACTTTTCTTTATCTTTTTTGGTATTACACATACCTCCTATGTTCTCCAAGTTTTTCTTTGCCACCCTCTCTCCATCTCTAACCAAAGTATGCTCATCCTTAGAAAGCATCAACCTTTGGGCGGGAGCGAATTCTCTGGAATCAACGCTGCCTCCTCCATCTTCTTATTGTCTCCCAAGGTAACCTCTGTCACTGTTGCCGCCGACGCCAAACATTCTGCCAACATGGCAGTACCACTTTCCCTGGCTCCCAGTTCACCATGTTCCTTTTCTAAAGAATCACAGCTGCACTTCCTCCTCCTCCTCCACCACCACTTTGTTTACTAGCTCATTAATCACTCTATCGACTGAGATATCTAATATTTCCTCAGCTTTCTTTCTCAAGAACAAATGAAATTCTTCCTGAGATATATTTTGCACTTGCTCCTTAAGAATGCCAAAGCATCATGTATTCTGATGCACCAAAAATAGTAGCCTCTCCCGCCGAGACATCAGTAGTATTAGCACTTTTCTGCCTCCTTGAATCTCTCCCTTGATCAGTAGCCATTTCCTAAAATTCATTGCCTTCATTCTCCCCGGTGCCCTCTCCCTCTCCTCCATTCCAATCAAAACTGCCTCTACACCATGTTCGTCCACTCCAATTCTTTCAGCTTCAAATTCCAACTCAAAGTAGTGATCACCAATGACCACATCAAGGTGAGCAGGAATAATTTTAGGATTGAGAGCAACTACAAAGGTATGTCCATATTCATTCTTCCATGTTGTTTTCATGTCAACCGTTTGAGTCAAGCCTAACATTGAGCCGACTCCCCAAAGGTTCAAAAACTCCCTTAAGGATTTTCTAATACCAAACACTCGCACTCACACTTTTGGCAACAGGAACCCTATCTCCTTCTCGTGCCACATATTGAACTTCAGCCTTACACCTGAGGGTAAGTCAGTCCCTTTAACATCAGCACCTCCAAAAGCTACTGGTCTGTGCAGCTCCATCTTGGAAGGAACTTAGTGATGAAAGTATAATTTACATGGTCAATAAGTTCCCAAATCCATTTCCTAGGGAAAATTCTCTCAAGCGGTAACAACACTGCTTCCTTTGACAGCTATCCACCTTCCACTGAAATCAAAGCCATTTTGACTCCTTTTTAGCCCTAGGCAGCAGAAGAATATGGTAGAAACCCAGTCCATGTACAGCATACCCAACCGCATGAGCGACCGGCCACGACATTTCAGAACTGGGAACGTGAAATTCACATGGTCTTGACTGTCGGAGATCACACAAGAGATTTTTGTTGTGCATATTACCGCCAAATGTCCCTTCTTGTTACATCTTGCACACTTAAACCCTGCTTTCATATCCTCTCCTTCCATCTCTTCTCCTTCAATTACTTCAGTCATCTCTGTATCGCCTCCCTCCCTCTTGCCTTGTTGTAGCTTCAACTCATCTGCCTTCTCCTTATTCAAAGAGGTGTTCGCTTGGCGCTTGGAGCCACCTGGAATGGAGATATCCTACCCTGACCGAATTTGCCTCGGAGTTCTGCTGCGAGCTCTCACTTGATGCCTTCCCGCCTCGAACGACAAATCCCAAATCTTCCTGTGTTTTTCTTTCTTTGCCGACTAACATGACAAATCTCAACATTCTATCTATGGCTAGAACCACGGATAGAGAATTAAGATACAGACTCAGAGCCACTCCCAGCTAGATACGTAGTCACATTTAATTACCACAAAAATTAGTATGAATGAATAAAGAAACGACATATGTTTACTCATAAAGACCTCTTTTATTTTGGGTCCTTTTTGTTGGCTAGCACAACTTGCGCTACAAAAGAAATCTTGCATGTATAAAGTACTAAATGAAGTTTATTTGCAAAACTTTTTCACAGATGGGTGAAACTTTGTGCGACGAATCTAATGAGTCTAATTAATCATGATTGGCTATAATAATACTACAATAACTAACCTCTAATTATGTGGTTAAATGCCTCATTATATTCGTCTCCCAAAGTAGTGCAGGAGTTGTGAAGTTAGTTTTGCAAACTATCTTTATTTAATACCCGTAATTAATGGTCAAAGTTAGCTACAGTTCCTACTTCCTAGCGCTACTAAATCAAACAGTGTCTTGATCAATTTATTCCTGAATTTGCCGTTCATTCAGGTACTTAATTGTAATCGATGACATGCGAAAAGATCTGTGGAAAATTATAGAAAGTGCCTTCCCCAGAGACGATGAAGTTAGCAGCAGAATAGTGGTGACAACGACAGTGCAGACAGTGGCTAAGGCAAGCACCTTTGCCAACGTTGAAGTCCACATCCACAAGATGGGAAGACTTGATAAGGAAAAGTCAGAGGAACTATTCGTGAAGAAAGCTTGCCTCGAGATTCATTCAGAATATGGGCACCCAGATTCTAAAAGAATTTTGGAAAAATGTGATGGCCAACCACTTGCTCTCGTCAGCGTTGGCCAGTTCTTGAGAAAAAAAGGTTGGCCGACAGAAGCCAGCTGCGATCACGTATGCCGGCGGTTACGCCATCATCTATTGGAGGACGAAGCCTTCGAAAGAATGCGGCGGATGCTCAACCGCAGCTATGCCAGTCTGCCTAACGATGCTCCCAAGGCCTGCTTGATGTATTTCGGCATGTTTCCAGCTCATCATCCGATCCGGAGGAAAAGCCTGATGAGGCTATGGTTAGCCGAGGGCTTTCTAGGAGAACAACTCTCATGTGGTGCATTGGATCGAGCAGAAGAAAATTTCAGCACCCTCATTGACCAGAACATCATTGAGTCCATTGACGTAAGCAACAACAGCAACGTGAAGACATGCAAGACATACGGCATGATGCGTGAATTCATTTCCATCAAGTCCATCATCTGGCAGGGCTTCATAGCTCTTGCTGGCAATGAGACGCTTCAAACCAGACCAAGTAATGTCCGCGGGCTTTCTCTCTATCACAGCAGTGCAACTGAAGACAGCAGATTATATAGTGATCTAAAACATGTCAGATCTCTGACGGTCCACGGTGAGGCCAGCGAAGCTGTCTTGGACTTCCGCAAGTATGAATTGCTGAGAATCTTAGATCTTGAAGCAGGATGCACAGCTGGCCTGGGAGATGATCGCCTCGAAAGCATATGCAACCTTTCGCTTCTGAAATATCTGAGCTTTGGGGGCACTGTTGGCAGCCTTCCAAAAGAGATCGAAAAGTTGACACTTTTGGAGACACTCGATCTTAAGAGGACCAATGTGAAGATACTGCCCCTAGAAGTGATCCTACTGCCCAGTTTAGTTCATCTGTTTGGAGAGTTTCGGCTTCAAGCCAAGAGAATGCATGAGTTGCGCAAGTTTTTGAAGTTAGGAAAGAGTAACGTGGAGACACTAGCAGGATTCATCACCGATGGAAGTGATATAGCTGCTGAAATTATGTGCCACATGAAGAAATTGAGCAAGGTGAAGATACGGTGTAATACAACCACTAGTAACGACGGAGGTTTCACCAGACTTGAGGATGCTATTCAGAAGTTCATTCATGATGATAACCAAGAAAGCACTGAGCCCCGGTCTTTATCACTTCATTTTGATAAATGCTCTGAAGACCTGCTATATTCATTAAAAGCTCCATGCTACCTTAGTTCACTGAAGGTACATGGGAAGTTAGTTAAGTTGCCTCAGTTCATTCTGTCACTTCGTAACCTCACAGAGTTGTGCCTTGAATCTACTATACTGACAGCAGATCTTCTTGCAAATCTGGGTGATCTTAAATACTTGAAATATCTCAAGTTGATGGCACGTCATCTCGAAGACTTCATCGTTAAAAGGCCATCATTCCGTAGGTTGCTGCGCCTCTCTTTGGTCCTTGAGCGGCCTACATTACCAACATTCAATGACGGCGATCTGCAGTATCTCTCCTCTCTTCAACTTATCTGTAAACATCTAGTCGGCCTCTCTGGTATGAGAATCGAATACCTCCATTGTCTGAAGGATGTTACTCTTCATCCTGAAGTCACTCTAGCAACAAAAGAAGAATGGGAGCAGGCCGCAAAGCGGCATCCCGGGAGGCCGAAAATTTTCCTTCAAAAGGCTGACACAACGCCAGGAGAGCCTTCCGACGACTCTGATTCTTCGGGTTCAGACAAAAGTGCGAGCACAGAAAATTCTTTTGCGTTATACAGACAAGCAGAACTAGGCACAGACACTCAGATGCTACTTTAAGAAGTAAGAGGAAGCGGGATCCTCTTCCTTTGCCGAACATGGTGGGTTCTGCTTTCAATAATACAGAAACTCCATATGTTTCATCGTCATATGTGGTCTATGCTGTTTTCAATGATACAATAAGCTCAAATGTTTACTCTGATCCTTGTTTTCTCTTTGTTCGACGTACAGCTTACTGATCTGAATGTCATTCCAATAACTGAGTTGTCCGCGGACCGCTGCAGCGAAACCAATGTTGATGGAGGATACGCAAAAAAGTTGTGGATCTAGCTTCATGTTAAGCCACTTCCAAAGTATGCTGCTTTGCCTTAGTCTAATGATCAGTGAACCGTGATACGTATCTTTCACAGAAGACTATATGGCAGTCTTCATGTGTCCTTTAATTTATTTATAATATAGTTTGGAGCTTTTTCTGGCAGTAGTGGCTGAGTTGTAAAACAAATCTGCATGCGCGCACTAAATTGCCAACCTGTAAGATCGCATCTTTATTAGTCAATCAATATTTGTCTTTGTACTAAACTGGTCCCACTAAGTGACAAGTCAATTAGTCACATCATTCTTATTCAATGCTTGTCTTGTACTAAATTGGTCCTGGTAATAAACATGGCCCATTTAAGACATTGTTTGTGATTTTGGTGATTGAGTGACAATATAATCAATGGGACTAACGAGTTTGTGAGATCACACTTGTAGGACTTTTAGATCCCATGAATATGAGTTAAAACGTCTAATTCATCGTCAAGATGCAATGTTCAAAACCATCGTCGAGACGCCAAGTCCAATCCACCATCAAGATGACAAGTCCAAACCACCGTCGAGGTGCTAAAGTATAGTAAAAATCCAGAGAGAAGATGCAGATTCAGCTGCACCGGTTAAATCGATGCCCCACCATCGGTGCATCCGATGGTTGCCGGATACACCGACGCCCTTGCATCGGTACATTTGGGCGTGCATACCGAGCCAAGTGAGGAAAACTCAGTAGCACCGGTTTAACCAACGGGTCACTCAGAGGCATCGGTGCAATCAACGTACTATTGTCTAGAGACGATGTCAAGAGCGCAGCTGCCAAGCCTTCAGCACCGGAAGAACCGATGCCCCATCGAAGCAAGCGTCGGTGCAATGAAGTCAGTAAGAAATGATCAAGTGCAACGGCTACAAGAAGATCAAGTGTCACCCGTTTAACCGACGCCCTAGCATCGGTTTAACCGATGGTCTCTGAAGTTTGCTGCGGCCGTGTCAGAGAAGCCAACGGCTAGAATCAGCCTGTATGTGACCGGAAGAACCGATGCCCTAGCACCGGAAGTTCCAATGCCTACGCAGAAAAATGGCCAATGGCTCTAAACGGCTAGTTCAAGTTGGATGCCTATATATATGTGTTCCCCCGGCCATTTGAAGCTGGCTGGCGTTTCTAGAAGCCTCATACACATCCAAAAATACCTCCAAGCCATTCAAGAGCAAATAGATCAAATCCTTATGCTTAGCACAAGCTTTGTGAGTGTTAGTGCTAGGATTAGCTCTTTAGAGAGTGTGAGAGCAATTTGTTGTGCCTTGTGGGTGGTTCAAGAGTGAACCACACTTATATTACGGTGCGCCGGCCCCTTAGAGCATTGGTGGCTCGCCGGCAAGTCAACGACCCTCCGGCTTGGTGTGGAACGGCGTCGACAACATTGTGCGGGGGACGGAGACCCCTCCTTCATGGGCAAGCTCCCTTAGTGGAAAGCGGGATCAAGGTGACCGTGATTGTGTTCACGGAAGAGACTTGATTGTCGGGAAGCGATATTCTTTGTGAGTGCTTCAACAACGTGGATGTAGCGGCGCCTTTGTGGCAATCCGAATCCCGGGATAAATCTTCGTGTCGAGAGTTTGCTTCCTCTCATCCCTCTTTAAGCTTCCACATTTCATATTGCAATTTTTGTGCCTTTATTTTCATAGAGTAATATCTTGATAGGATTGGCTATAGGTTACTAAACTCTTTTGGGATGAGGGTTTCACTTTAGAAGAACCATAGTTGCACATCTAGATAACATATTTTAGATTAAGTTTTTGTGCAAACTAGTTTGAGCCATAGGTTAAGGTTTTAAAGTGCATAATTCACCCCCTCTCCTTTTTAGGCTAAAGCATCTGATCACTTTCAGTCCTACTAGGCGACTAGTCAATTAGTCACATCTTTCTTAGTCAACATTTGTCTTGTACTGAAATTGGTTATACTAGGTGACTAGTCAGCAATTAGTTGTTTTCCATATTTATATGAGCAAATTCTCTGTGTATTGTCGAAAATTATAGCTATCTCTTATATGCCATCAAAAATTTAGTTATCCCTTCACTCCTATTGGATTCTGAGTTTTCATTCCTTCTATGCCATATAAAAATAACAAATTTCTAACAAATCATCTGGACAGCTTCCTGGTTTGAAATTTGTTCTTTTTATATCTCACAAACGAAGTCAAATTTGGACAAGATATTTTACAAGGTTGTGTATCATCATATCATCTACACGTGTGATTTTTTTGGTGAATTTAGACGACTTTTTTTGCCATGGTTTGCACGGATTTTCACGAAGTTGTGGTTTGCGCTAGATATGTCCCCATTAACTTAATACAATAGTGTTAAAAGAAGCCACCACGTTCACCGAGAGAGTCTAGAAATTCCCACATCAATCCAAAAAAGAGAATGATATACACCATTGGATTTTATGAAAATCTCACGGTGTATATTATTCTAAAGAATTTATATCATATTAAAATCCACATAATAATATTTTCTATTATACTATATTTCCTATTAGACCAGGATTGCATTGCTTTCACTCGGATTGCATTGTTTTCACGATGTTAAAAGTGCATTGGTACTAGGACTCCATTAATAAAGGTAACATGTCCCGTTTGTTGGCAGTATAAAAAAAAGGAAACATCACACGGACTGCATTGTTTTTGTAGCGTTAAAAGTCCATTGTTAAAAGTAAATATATTTATATTTAATAAATTGATCAAACCAGCCATAAAGACTACTTGCTTCGTTTTGTTTTGGCCTTCAGTTTGTTGCAACTATTTAGAAGCTCGCCGTACCCACTACACTGTCATGTCATCCTCATATGGTCACTAATATTATCTTCATTTGGCTTTGGTATTCAATTTTTCGCAACTTAAAAAGTAAAATGATCTTTATTTAATATAAAGAGCAATCCGATATGGGTAGATGGAGCTCAATTCATCTTAAATTCAAGGCAATTCGATGCAATCAGCAACGACAAAAATAGGAGGGGGGAGGAGCATATGGAGGTGCTCTAAGCAACTAGACATACCAGATGTGTCATGGTATCAAATTGTTTGATGGCATCAGTAAATTTGGTAACGTCTCCTTCGTCCATCGATCTAGGTGACGAATATATGTCACTTTGGCTAAATGCTTTAGGGGCGTCTAAATATCTATTATCCGATAGTCCAATTTAACCAGTAACAAGATTTTGGTTGGATATAATGATGAGAGAAAGCAAAGCATCTAGCTAGATTTATTTTTATGGTGTCTTAGCTCAGCAATCATAGACGCCCAAGCAGAAGGATGGATATGAGATGAAAAGAAGTAGATGCTAGAAGATCACGGAGAAAACTTTGTTTGGGGAAATTGAGTAGCATTGCAGGAATTGATGGAATACTTTCTTGAACCGACATTATCGGCATCTAGATCGAGCAAATACTCGCCATGAGCCAGATCACGCTCTGCAGCACAGCAGCAATAGATGATAAAAAAAGCAATGGCATCGTCTGGGTGAGCCAGTGAGCACAAGGCCACAACATACTAGGTAGAGGCGGAGGAGCAGGCAGGACTAGCGAGAGGAACAACTAAGCAAAAAGGGCTGAGATGCCATGTTTCCTTCAAGGCAATAGCTAGTCAACTGTGTGCACGTAGACACGGTAATCAAAGCAACAAAGTGCTTCTCTTGATGGAGTTCATAAAAACAAAGCTAAGTAACCTTGGATAATACTCCCTCGGTTCTAAATTATAAGTCATTCCAACTTTCTTAGAGAGACGAACCATTTTATGTTTGACCAAAATTATATATTGGGATCACAAAAGTTTATGATACTGAGTAGATATCTGTGAAAGCATATTTAATGAAAAAACTAATGGTACTTATTTGGTATCATTAATTATAGTAATTTGTTGTATAATTTTGGTCAAACTTGAGATGATTTGACTCTTCAAGAAAGTTGAAATGACTTATACTCCCTCTGTTTTTATTTGAATGACGTATTAGGTTTGTCATAAGTCAAATTAGACTAACTTTGGCCAAATTCATAGAAAAAAATAATATTTACAATACTAAATTTATTTTATTGAAACCACTTTGAAATATATGCTGATGGTGCATATGTTGGGTATAGTTATTGTTATATTTTTTTTATACACTTGGTCAATGTTAGCTAAGTTTAACTTAGGACAAACCTAATATGATATGTAAATAAAAACTGAGGGAGTATTTTGAAACAGAAGGGGTACTAAGATAGCTAAGAAGACTGCCAAGAGTTTAGAAACAAAATCACTATAGATAGAAAAATTAAGAAAATTGAATATTAAATAATAATAAACTAATAGCACGGGTCAACTTACTAAAACAATCAATTAATAAATAAGCATGACAACAAACTAACCAATAAAGTGGAGCGACGAGTGCATGTCCGATGCAACTAGCTATATATAAATTCATAACTTTAAATATTAATGTTCTCTTATTAAGTAAAAAACACAGAAAAACTAATAATAATATTGATTTTATATTTTATAATTATAGAAATAAAATAGCTAATAATAAAAACATACATCACATAAGTGACTTTGAAACTATGGAGAAATAAAATAGCTACATAAAGGGGAAAAAGATATCACTTACGTGACTTTTAAATTGGAATGTTTCATGTAGAAAAAAAGGGAAAGTATTTACCATAGATACAATCCAAATGGATTTATTTGCTCTTTTCAATCTTCCACAATTTCAGAATTTGATATCGTTAGCACACTATATGGAATCAAAACAAAATTGTATTAAAAACATTCATTTCTCTATTGGATAGAGAAGAGAGTGACAATGGACCAGACTCAGTCGCACATTGAAATCAATCATGTGCGATGTCATCAATGCATGAGAACAGAATATGGAACAAACGTATCGAAGCATCGTACCAAGCCTCTCGCTCAAGCCATGTAATTTTTCAAGTAGCTACTAAGGAGGACAATGAACCTTCCACAATTATGGAATTCAATTTTAATAATACAAATGGAAACAAGTTGTATTATATAATATATTTTTCTCTATTGGACAAGTGAGACAATGCATGGAACTATCCTCACGATGAAATTAATTAGAGACAGCATCATCGATGCGAACGGTAGAAAACTACAAAGCAAAGAGAGCGAAGGATCAACCCGCGAGAACAGAACGAGGATCAAATGTATTGGAACACGTATGACTCTCTCACTCAGGCCATATCATTTTTAAAGTAGCCACCAAAAAGGATAATAAGTGTACCTACATATAAATGTTAGCATGAAAAAACTAGCTACCCGTGCAATTTGCGCGGGCCATTTTGCTAGTTCTGTTAAATTCTAGCGTTAAAGATGATGGATGGGGCCGTAGACCGTACGTCTGTGAGGAATAAAAACTTTTCTTTTTTACTTACCTTCCTACCGATGGTGCCTGTGTCTCAGTTACCAAAAATTAGTCCAAATTTAGTGACAGATCTACGTGCCCAAACAAACAAAAGCTTAACGGGCCACATTACAAGGTACAACCATCTTTGCAGTAAAATTATTGCGATTAGTAAACTCAAGCAAGGGCTACTTCAATCTCTGCTTGTCTCTCACGAATGGGTGCTTGCGTTTCTTATGGTGTGGTCGCTTGCCCAGAGGCCAGCCTGAAGTACGGCAGCAGAACGGAGGGCTGTACCGGCAAATTTGGGGCCCTGAGCGAAGCAATGCAATGGGGCTCTAATGGCCTAGTGCAGAATCGCGAATGCCAAGTGATAGTAGCCGGCAAACGCGATGTACTGTGCCAAAGCGCAAGTCACACGTGTGATTGACAGTCAAATTATTACACACGACCCAATAATTATTTTTTGTTCCAGAATTTTTATTGTTGCTGAAACAATTATTATTGTTTGCGCAAGAAAAAAAATTATTGCGGAACAAAAGAAATTTGTTCTAGCAACAAAACACAAGTGACCTGGTTTATTGGAACGATTTTAGGCCCAACACATGAAATTCTGGAGAGGTTGGAGTGCTGTGACAGGTCCACTCAGAGTCACACGTGTGACCCCGAGCAGCACTGATGCTTGTTCCTTGGCTGTAGGCTCAACTGGTGCTGAAGACTCGGTTCCATCACGCTTGACATGCTCTCTGGGCAACAACTATATGAATGCACCGACGCTTCTTGTTGCACCATTAGTTTAACTGGTGCTAATAATGAGTTTCTTCGTTTGGTCTTCACGTGCACTGTCTAATTGTACCGATGCCTTTGCATCCATCTATCTGATGCCCACCGGTTTAACCGGTGCAGGGTCGTCGGTTAAACCGATGCTACTGAGTTTTCTTCATCTGGCTCATCATTCCTTTGTCCAACTCGTCGCGGCAATCATTTGAATTTTTGTGTCTTGACGGTGAATTCGATATGTTGGAATATATCCATGAAATCTAAAAATTCTACAAATATGATCTCACAAATTTATTAGTTTCATTAATTATATTATCACTCAGTCACTAAAATCACAAATAATAATCTAATAGAATTATGTTCCTTACAATAAGCCAATACAAGGTCGCTGATGGCTGCACACTCACCTCTGCCTGACGCGAACAGGCGCATGACGGCATGAGATGTGGTGGGTGCGGCCCACGTTAAGGCAGCCACGGGCCCACGGCACGTATAGCTGGTACAGCTGGTGTGCGCGTGGCGGACGGCGCACTCAATCAACTTCCGACTGGACCTCCCATCAGGGCCCTTGTTTGGTTGTGTGGTGGGAAAAAAATTTATGGAAATCCTTCCATGTGTTCGGTAACAACAGGTGAAAAAATGGGCTCAAGGGGTGGGGTCATATGCGGCACCCGCGGCACCGTGAGCTTCCCCCAGCGCAAGGATGCGCCGACCCCCCGCAAAAAAATATCAGATTTACTAGACGTCAATCGATTGAAATTTTGCTGTTGCGTCAATCGACGTTTTTATTGAGTCCATCTCTGCGAGTTTGCATGCGGCCCGCTGTTGTCTCGTCGAAGGAGTCTGCACCGCGGCGGGGTGTGTCATGGCTACGGCACGACACTCTGCGAGGATGGGCTGGAATCCGCGCGAGCAGTGATGGGTGTCGCAGCTTCCCGGCAGGGGCAGCGCGAGGCTCCCCGCGAGCTTCCTGTCGCGGCCGGCGGCGTGTTCCCCGGCGGGTGAGCGCGGCGCCCAACACATGACTCCCATATGAGCGCGCCCATCTAGCTAGCTCGATGCTCGTGCTCCATTTCTTAGCTTATCTGCACCTGCAGCCACGAAGAAGGGAGAGCTGTGCTCCCATTTTCAGCAATTTCAATGAAGATGAAAGCATTTTATGGAGTTCGTTTTTTCTTTTGATTCCTCTTCTTTTTCTGATTTGGATGCTTGAGTCTGAATACATGCTTTGTTTAGAATTACACCCTGTGTAGCAGTGTATTCTTTTTGTTTTACTGTATTTTTTTTGGGGAAGGTAATTGTACTGTAGCTATAGCTGGTTAAAAAGTCTTGCCAATTTTTTGTTTGTCCAAAAAATTTACTTGTACTGTAGTTGGCAAAAAAAGACTTGTCAAATTTTTGTTTGTCCAAAACTTTTACCTATACTGCAGATGGCAAAAAAAAATCGTGTCAATTTTTTGCTTGTCCAAAATTTTACCAGTAACTTTTTTATTTATTGTTATTTTTGTTTGTCCAAAATTTTACCTGTAACTTTTTTATTTATTGTTATTTTTGTTTGTACTGTAGTTGGCAAAAGAATTTGCATTTTTTGTTTGTCCAAAATTTTACATGTAACTTTTTTATTTATTGTTATTTTTGTTTGTACTATAGTTGCAAAAGAATTTGTGTTTCTTTGATTGTCCAAAAAATTATATGTAACTTTTTTTATTTGTTGTAATTCTTGGTCGTACTGTAGTTGGAAAAAAATTGTATATAAAATGCTGTATTTGTGAACTGGTGCGTGTAAAATTGGATAGACAATGAGCATGGGCTGTTATTTTTCAAAACGTGAAAATATGCACTAGTTAACAAACATTTTAGGATTGTTGAGCCCATTATTGGCTAGAAAAAATAGCAATTAACTGGTCCGCAATACCAAACTCTTAACGGGTCCTTGAACAAACAATGGATCCGTTATTGCTGCTCAACTATTTACCGGGCGCGCAACAGGTGAAAAGTGGACCCGATAGCATGTTACAGGTGGCAAACTCTATAGCAAGCGGATCCGATGACATGTTACGCATGCAGCAAACTCAACAGAAGTGGACCCGGCCATTAGATGGTGATTCAATGGTTGAAACAGACGATTGATGGATAACAAAATTTCAATCGATTGATGAGGAGACAAATCAAAAAATATCCGCCGCTCCCGGCCGGCCGCCGGCCCTCCATTCCACGGATCCGCTGCCCTCCACCCACGACACACTGGATTTGGGGCCGCCGTCTGTTCCTCCGCCGTCGAAGTCGCCAGCGCCGCTCCTCAAGTTTGGGGCCGGACCGGTGGCCGGCGGCTAGTGTTCGACCCCGCGCCCGTCGCGCCAGCCCACGGATCAGCCACCGTCCGCCCCCATCCTTCTCCTTCCCGGGCGTGCGGCGATCCGTCGCTGTCGAATCCCTCCGCGGCGCAAGGTACGTGCGCCCAGTTTCTGCCCCAGCCGCCTGCCTTCGTCCGGTATGCCTGCCGGCCTCGTCCCTTCCCCCGCTCCAGGCCCCGCGCCAGCCTACTGCCGGATTCGACGTCCCGCCGCGATCTCCTCGCGCTTGGCGTCGGCAGCATCGTCTCTCTCCCGTCCGGCCACCTTTTGTGATGCGGCCGCCGTCGGGCCACATCCGCCATCCCGGCAGCCTGCCCCACGCCGGCCTTCCCCCTGTTCCGCCACACATCTTCCATTCCGCCTCTCCTCCCGCAGCTCCCCCCTCTTGGCAGTGCGCTGCCATGGCCGGCCAAGGGGACGTCGGCTTCGACAACTACTCACAGCCAGACCCCTGGTTCTCGACCTGCTTTTACCCCTACTTTGGCTCGTCGTCAAGCCAAGCTACCCAGCTGCTGCCCAGCTGCTGCGGCCAGACCGGTCAGACCGGTCCATGGGACCAGTCAGACCGGTCGGGTCTGCAGCAGCCTGCTGTACAGACTCAATCGACAGCGGAGTTTCTTTCTTCGACTCGAAGTCTTTGCTGCGATGCCGCCACGTCGACGAAGTTCCGGTCCGCGGTTTTGGAGGGTCTGCGAAACCCGGGTAGGTGGCCGGTTTTGAGAAAACCGCCAAAACTTCACGCGCGGGAAGATTCCTGCCTCCACGCCATGGCCCTAGACGCCGTTCCCGCCTCGGCCTTCTGACGGCCCTAGACGCCGCCCGACGCCCGTCACCTCCTCACCCGCAGCGAGGCCCTAGACGTCGTCGATGCCTGTCGCCTCCGTCAGTCCCGAGACCGATGCCCGTGCCTTCACGACTTGGCATCTTCAACCGCCGTCCGCCTGCTTGGTTTTGTGGCGCAAACCAAGAAACCCGCCTTCCATCGCCGCTTGCGCCCTCGATCCAGGAATGGACGCCACAGCTGCCGCCCGACCCGAGCTCCTCCACGGCAACTCTCCGTCGACACTCGACGCTCGTGTACCTGCAATCCAAAGACCAAGCGCACGATCACACCGCACAGTTGACAATTCACTCATCACAAGCAGGATAGAGTACTCACCATTCCTCAATCTCCCCCTTGATGAGTGCATTGTCAACACACCACCTGAAAACAGAGAAGTGATAAAATAGAAGCAAGAAAGTGAAGAACTCAAGCAAGTGACAAAAAGCTCAGAAAGTCAAGAATAGTCACTTACTCAAGCATAGATCGATTCCCTAAGACAAGAGCAATGGCTTGACGCAATCGATCAAAAGCCAAAACATGACTCCTCAAAGACAGAGGTAACGCTCGACGCAGTCATGCAAGAAGCAGAGGGAAAACGAGGAAACCAGGAGCCACAACCAAAGCAGAAACTCCCCCTAAAATGCATTTTCCCTTCACACGTGCAACTCTCACAAAATGATGCACTCTCAAAGCCCTGTGCACAACAAGTTTTTCAAAAATCAAACAAGTCCCCCTTGTTCGATCACTTCTCCCAAATTCTCCCCCTTGTTGCCACATGCACACATCAAGTCTAAAAAGACCTAAACCTCCCCCTGAACAGATGCTATACAATGAATGCAATGCAGGAGGTGTAAGTGAAAGCATTCAGGGATACAAGGATATGAGAAACATCTAGTCACAAGTACGTGTGCATCCATAAACAAGACCTGCATCTAGCTCAACAGGGTATATCAAATCAGTCTAGAGCTAGGCAAGTTCAGTTTAGGAGAAATAAAAGCATCACCCAAGATCTAGCACTAACAAGTAGGAAATGGAAAGCAGTGCTAATCATACTCATACAAGTGAGCCAAACCAGCCAAAAGCATGTTGCAAACATTCATTTTTCGAACAAATTTATATCAAGCAATTCTTAATGCCAGGGGTTGAAAGCTTGTCATGCTTTACTTAGCAACGAGGCCAAGCCTATGCCAAAGACAATCAGAAGCTTAAGGCACTCGTTTCAGTCATGCATAGCCTTGCCCGGGTTCTCACAAGTGTAAAGTGAGCCGTCCCGAAAACTCGATCAGTGCGACAAGCAATCCCACCTAGATCTTTTCAATCCATTTCAAGAACAGTTCAAGCAATTTTATCAAATTTAGATCATTTCAAGTATGAATTGCTGAATGAAAAGCTACACTAGCATGAATAAGATAGCAAAGCATATCAACACGCCCTAACATGCTAGTAGCCAAGACAGGGTGATCATGTTTTCATATTTTCAAATCAAAATAGCTTAACTCAGATGATGTCATATACACAGTGGAGCAAGCTATACATGATCAAATTTATCAACTCACACTAGCAGGCACTAGAAGATCATAGCAATGTATACAAGAATGCTAGTGCAAGTGAGGCAATGCAAAATGCAAACATGTACAATGCATATGCACAATGCAACTACCAAACCTAGAAAACAAAAAGAAGAGCAAACAAGTCCTACAAAGCAGACCAAAGAAAAGTCAGCGATCAAAAGGGGTAACAAACCCCAAGCTCCCCTCGCAAGCGAGCAAAGGTGTCCTGCTCAAAAGGTTTGGTTAGGATATCTGCGGTTTGCCTCTCTGAAGGGACATGGATCAAGTCTATGTGGCCTCTCTCATGATTGTCTCGCAAGAAGTGGAACCGGATATCTATGTGTTTGGTTCTGGAGTGTAAGACAGGGTTCTTTGTAATGCTAATAGCGGACAAGTTGTCTACAAAGATGGGAACCCTACCAAAACTCAATCCAACGTATCTGGGAGCAGCAGCTAGCAACGGCAACATACTCAGCTTATGTGGAAGAAAGCGCTATGCTAGCCTGCTTGCGAGAGGACCAAGACACCAAAGATGTACCGAGAAATTGACAAGTGCCGGATGTCGACTTGCGATCCAACCGACACCCACCGAAATCGGCATCAGAAAAGCCAACCAAAACCAGAGAAGAATCCGCAGAGGAGCAAAGACCAAATTCAGGGGTGAATTTCAGATACCTGAAGATGTGTTGCACCACCTACCTGTGGGAGGTGCGCGGAGAAACCTGGTACCACGCACAAAGGCCGACGCCGAACTGAATGTCCGGCCGCGTCGCCGTCAGGTACAGGAGAGAGAGCCAATCATGCTCCTGTACTCCTTCTGGTCCACCGCCTCACCGTCCAAGTCCTCATCAAGCGCCGTCGAAGTGCTGATCGGAGTCCGCTGAGGTGACAAGTCACTCATGTCGAACTTCCGCAGCAAGTCCCTAGTGTACTTGGCTTGATGGATGAACGTGCCCTGAGGAGTTTGCTTGATCTGCAGCCCGAGGAAGAACTGCAGCTCACCCATCATGCTCATCTCGAACTCCCTGGACATGTGCTCAAAAAACATGGAGACAAGAGCGTGAGAAGAGCCACCAAAGATAATATCATCCACGTATATCTGAACTAATAAAAAATCAATGCCAGATCGCATGAGGAACAAAGTTTTATCCACACAACCCATTTTAAAGCCCTGAACTAGCAAAAAGGTTTTCAGTCTATCATACCAAGCTCTAGGCGCCTGTTTCAAATCGTAAAGTGCTTTTTGAAGTTTATAAACACGGTTTGGAAACTTGGGATTTTCGAAACCAGGGGGTTGTTTCACATAAACCTCTTCTTCGGTAAAACCATTTAAGAAGGCAGATTTCACATCCATTTGGAAAACTTTAAAACCCTTGGAAGCAGCAAATGCAAGAAAGATTTGAATAGCTTCCAAACGAGCAACAGGGGCAAAAGTTTTCTCAAAATCAATACCCTCTTTTTGGCAAAACCCCTGGGCGACAAGACGAGCCTTGTTTCGAACAACCAACCCATCCTCACCCTGCTTGTTTTTGAAAACCCACTTTGTTCCGATGGGATTACAAGCAGGTGGAGGCTCGACTAAAACCCAAACTTGGTTTCTATCAAAATTTTCAAGTTCTTCATGCATGGCATTGACCCAATTAGAATCAGAAAGAGCGTGTCCAATATCTTTGGGCTCAAAAGAGGCAACAAACGCTGAATGAGCAAAGCCAGCGATACTTGTTATCTTGGACCTGGTGACTCGCTCGTTGAGATCACCTAGCATCTGTTGAGGTGGATGACGACGCTGAATGTGTCACGGTGCTTCCCTTGTCGAAGTCGTCTCCTCCTCAACCAAAACTGGTGTCTCCTCTGGTGCAGCTGGTGAAGCCTGAGTCACCTGCTCGATTGGCCCCCGTGAAGTAGACGTAGTCGGATCGGGGCCATCATCATCGTCTGAGCTCGTGGCGGAGGCAACTGGGTCCACAGCACGCGTTGTAGCCTCAGCCTCACCCTCCGCAGCTTCTTCCTCCTCATCTTCAAAGATGGAGGTGCCGAGCTCATCATCTCCTGCAACTTCAAAGGCAGAAGAATTGCACGGTGCAGTCTCGTCAAAAGTGACCTCACAAGTCTCTCTGACGATGTTAGTATCAATAATCAGCACACGGTAAGCTCTGGAGTGAGAAGCATAACCGAGAAAAATGCCGTCAGACGAGCGAGACTCAAACTTATCAAGATTTCCATCTTTCAGCACAAAGCACCGGCAACCGAAAACTCTGAGATGGTCAACACGGGGCTAGCGTCCAAACCGCAACTCATAAAAAGTCTTGTGCATGAAAGCACGCAAGAAAATGCGGTTCGACACATAACAAGCGGTATTGACCGCCTCAGCCCAGTACTTTCGAGGAGTCCTATGCTCATCGAGCATCGTCCTCGCCATCTCAACCAATGTCCGATTCTTCCGCTCTACAACTCCATTCTGCTGTGGAGTGTAGGGAGAAGAATACTGGTGTTCAAGCCCTTGATCACTGCAAAAGGCATCAAAACGAGCGTTTTTGAATACTGTGCCATTATCACTGCGAATCGCTCGCATGGCCTGGGGTAGCTCATTTTTCAACCTCAAGATCAAGTCTCGAACAAACTTGAAAGCCTCATCCTTGGTTCTCATGAAAAAGACCCAAGAATAGCGAGAGAAGTCATCCACGATCACAAGAACGTACCACTTCCCACCGACAGACATCACCCTAGAAGGACCAACTGTGTCCATGTATAGCAACTCTCCAGGGTGAGTGGTCATCACCTGATTAACAGGCGGGTGTGAAGTAGCAATCATCTTCCCGTGGCGACACGGATGGCAAACAAGGTCCTTTTCAAACTTCAATTTGGGCAATCCTCGGATCAGGCCAAATGAGCTCAGTCTCGACAACAGATCAAAACTCAAATGTCCAAGTCTCCTATGCCACTTCCACAAATCAGAAGAAGGACCAGCCAACAAGCAACAAGAAGGGCCAAGAGGAGTTCCAGAGAAGTCAACCAAGAAAACCCGATCGCGAGGTGTAATCCGGCAAACCAAATCTCCCCTGGAATCCAAAACACGCGAACAACCCTCATTGATGCGAACCTCAAACCCCTCATCAAGAAGTTGCGAAACAGAGAGCAAATTGAACCCAAGGTTCGAAACCAAATCAACCTCTCTCAGGGTAAAGCGATCAGAAACTCGAACAGTGCCAAGTCCACATACTTTTCCTCTTCCATTATCCCCGAACACAATGTACTCCTTTAAGCGCATCGGGGTGAGGCTGGAAAACCATTTGTCATTCCCGGTCATATGGCGCGAACAACCGAAGTCCATGATCCACCTGTTCTCCAAGCCTCCGACCTGCATATCAGTAGTGAGACAAAGGGTGAGCAAATGTCTCAACACTGGGGTTAACAAAGTGAGAAGCAAACCAGTGTCGAGCCATTTGCTCTACAGAAGGGTTAGCAAAACCAGGCAAAGCGTATCCCCCGTCCCATCTACCGCGTGACTGACGAACACCACCGCGAGGAAAGCGTGGTGCCTCGAAACCTCCTCCAAAGCCTCGGTCCCGTGGTCCATAGCCGTACCGAAAACGACCAGGAGCACGATCGGCAAAGCGACCACCCGCTGGAGCATGGTAAACACCACCGTCTCCCTGACCTCCACCTACACGGCATGCCCTAGCACCTTGCCTACCACCACACCGAGGAGGACCATGCACCCGAGCAGAGTACATGTTCGCGTTCCGTCTCTCCCGCTCACGCCTCACAGCCCGCTTCCTTCTGAAGCAAAACTCCTCCAGGTGACCTTCCCTATCACAGTACTCGCAGTGGTACCTCACCTCACGCTTGGAAGGTGGAGGCCTAGCCTGCGGATAGGGAGGAGCAGCCCCCTTCTTCTGGGCAACCTGGACTGTGGCAGCAGGGAGCGCATCGAGGGGATTCCTCAGCTCATTGGGCTTTGGAACCCAAACCTGCTTCTGCGGAGGTGCTTTCCGTGATTCTTTAAGCACACCATCCACGGGGTCAACAAGCGAAGGCTGCGTGCTCGTACTAGCAGTGTTTTCAGCAGCCTTGCCGATCTTACCATACAACTTGTCAAAGTCTGACTTCGTGTATGTGTAACCGACTCCAAACCCATCACCACGCTTAAACTGCTTAATCATCATGCCCAACTACGGCTCGCTGCTAGAAACCCAACTAAGAATCGCCCTAAGATAGGTATTCTCATTCTCCAAGTTGGCCTTTTCTACCGCAAGATTTTCCAAATCAGAGATCAAACCAGGGCAAACAGAGCAGTCAATAGGTGGGCTAGACTCCACAACCTTAGTTTTCCCTAAAGACTTAACCAAGGCGTTCTTCTCATCTAGCTCCGACCTAAGCGTGGGACAAAGCTTGCAAGCACCAAGCAGAACTGGCCTAGACTTCATCTCCTCTAGCTCGCACACAACAGTAGCAAACTTGGACTGCAACGAAGCTAGATCGGACTTAAAGATAGGACACTCATCACATTCAAGCACATCGCTAACAATAGGAGCGTCCTTAACCAGTTCTAGTTCATGCTTGGCCTTAGCGAGCTCATGAGATACGTCAGCAAGCGAAGTCTTAACAACATCTAAGTTCGCGACGTTCTCATCATGCTTGGCACGGAGAGCAACAAGATCATTCATATGAGATATGCAGCCAGCGCACTTATCCTCACTAGATTTCTCCCTAGCACAAGCCAGCTCAGCCCTAAGCTCTCTACGCTCTCCAGCTGCTTCCTTAAGCAGCCTTTTCTTACTGTCGAGAGCGGCGTACAACTCCCTAACTTCTGTATCTAGCAGGTCGATCGTGGAGTTTACCTCTGAATCACTCTCGGATCCAGGAGAAGAGTCGGCGTGTGTCGGTGTAGCATGTCCACCTGAAGGCGCACGTGCACCATCGGCTTCGCCTGCCATGGTGCAGAAACCCTTGCGCCGACCGGCCGCCAAGGAAAGGCCGATGAAGCCGGTGGCTTCCTTGTCCCACTTCTTCTTCTTCTTGTCGTCGTCGTTGGAGGTCGGTGAAGAAGACCGGTCGGTGTCGGAGCTCTTGTCGAGGTCGCTGAGCTGCGCCAGAAAGGCCTTCTCCCGCTTCTTGGCCTTGTACTGGAAGCGCTTCTTGAGCGACTCCTTGTCGAAGCGTCCTCCCCGGTCACGACTGTGGTGCTTGTTGCGCCGACACTCCTTGTTGGAGCCTCCCTCGTCGCGGTCGCGGTGGCGGTAGTAGTCGAAGTGGTTGTTCTGGCCACCGCCGGACTTCTTGGGGCAATCGGCGATGAAGTGGTTTAGATTGCCGCAGTTGTAGCTCCCGGGGTTCTTCTTCCTCTGCCTGTTGTGGTAGACACGCTGGAACTTGCTGATGAGGAGGCACAAGTCGTCGTCGCCCAGCGTCTCCAACTGCTCATCTGTAACATAAGGCAAAGAGGCAAGAGAAAAGCCAAGAGCAGAGTTAGTGTTAGAGCCCGATCCACCTGGGCCAGTCACAAGAGCGATGCTCTTGGAAGGAGGGGCACCATTGAGCTTGGCTCGTGTCTGGTTATCCACCTCCGTGGCCTTGAGCTTGCTGAACAGCTCGTTCATGGTCAGAGTCTCATAGCCAGCAGACTCAATGATCGTGTTCACCTTGAGATCCCACACAGAGCGGTCAAGTGCGTAGAGCAACTTGAGGGCCTTCTCGTGTTCTGTGTACTCAAGGGCATCAGCAGATCTGTTCGCATTGACTTTGTTCACAATCGATTGAAACCGACTGAACATATCGCCAATGCTCTCACCCGGCTCCTGTGTGAAGTTCTCGTATTCACGCCGGTGAGTCTCGAACAGTCTGGCCTTCACCTGAGGTGTGCCCTCGTGGTAGTTCTCAAGACACATCCAAAGTTTGTGGGCTTCCTGAAAAACCCTGGACGCGTGAGAACTCTGCACGAGAAACGCCAGCGAAAAAGGCATTGACAACCTTGGCGTTAGCCTCGTGCTCGGACACCTGAAGTGGTGTGGTCTGAACGGCTAGCACCTCGTAAACCTGGTTCTTGGTAATCTCCCAAATCTCGGCTCCCATGCTTTGCAAGAAGGCTCGCATATGCACCTTCCAATAAGCATAGTCCTCGCCGGCAAACACGGGGATCTTACCAAGACTCGTCATGGTCGCCAAGTGATTTCCGAACCGGTTAAGGTACTGAAAACCCAACCAAGATCTGATACCAATTGAGGGACCGAAACTGGCGACCAGAGGGGGGGTGAATGGGAGCCGATCAAAATTTCTCTCGAAATCGATCCGTCGGCCTATATCCCGAAAATCACCACAAGCTCTCCAACCTAGGGCGAGAGAGTAGCTATGGACTAGCTATCTCTAAGCAAAAACCCCTAAGAAAAGAAACGGAAGCAATGCAGAAAAAACTCCCCAAACAGCAGCTCTGCTGAGTCAGACCGGTCTGACTGCTAGCACAGACCGGTCGGGCTAGAATTTGAATTTCCAGACCGGTCAGACCGGTTACACAGACCAGTCAGACTGGTCGCTTCCAGACAGCCCGCAACCAAAGCTCCAAATGACAAATCTTGAGCAAACGAAGTCCAAATCCAGCGAAACTTGGAGGACACCTTCACACCTGTCCCGTGAACATATCCCCAAGAGATCTCTCCCAAAAGATTAAAGAATCTTGAGAATTCGGGGGAAGATCAAAGTGGATTGGGGTTTTCTCAAGAACACAAAAACTCCAATTCGAGAGAACTCACGATTCCAGGGGGTTTGGCACTAGGCTAGATGTATCGGAATCATCACAAAGAGTTCAACAAACCACAAATTCAAAGGGTTGTCTCCTCCAAACACAAAACATACATAAAGAGGAGAATTCGAACCCAAAATGCAAGAGAGGAGGGAGAGGGCGAGAACTCAGCACACAAAGGTGAATCTCAAACGAATTTCATTTATTAATCTCGGAGGAATTCACCTATGCAAAGTCTAGAGCCTACCACACCATCATCCACCCTGTAGATTGGAGACATTAGCTATAATCTAACCTTCCTTTGCGTTGGAGACCTTGGCCCTAACCTGGAGCAGGGGCAGGGAGAAGGAAAAACGAATAGAATACAAAAAAGACTCAAGAGGCTCACCCAGCCACGGGCTGGTGGGGATATTTATACCCAGCTGCTGCGGCCAGACCGGTCAGACCGGTCCATGGGACCAGTCAGACCGGTCGGGTCTGCAGCAGCCCGTTGTACAGACTCAATCGACGGCGGACTTTCTTTCTTCGACTCGAAGTCTTTGCTGCAATGCGGCCACGTCGACGAAGTTCCGGTCCGCGGTTTTGGAGGGTCCGCAAAACCCGGGTAGGTGGCCGGTTTTGAGAAAATCGCCAAAACTTCACGCGCGGGAAGATTCCCGCCTCTACACCGTGGCCCTAGATGCCATTCACGCCTCGGCCTTCTGACGGCCCTAGACGCCGCCCGATGCCCGTCACCTCCTCGCCCACAGCGAGGCCCTAGACACCGTCGACGCCCGTCGCCTCCGTCAGTCCCGAGACCGACGCCCGTGCCTCCACGACTTGGCGTCTTCAACCGCCGTCCGCCTGCTTGGTTTTGTGGCGCAAACCAAGAAACCCGCCTTCCGTCGCCGCCTGCGCCCTCGATCCAGGAATGGACGCCACAGCTGCCGCCCGGCCCGAGTTCCTCCACTGCAACTCTCCGTCGACACTCGACGCCCGTGTACCTGCAATCCAAAGACCAAGCGCACGATCACACCGCAAGGTTGACAATTCACTCATCACAAGCAGGATAGAGTACTCAACATTCCTCACAAAATGTACCATTGAGTAATTCTTTTTTAGTAACCTGACTTGGCCGTCATGGAGAAAATAATGCAAAACTAGTTAGTGTTGCAGGCATCCAGGATTTCCTTCTGACAGTTTTATTTGAGGTTCATGTCCTGCTTACAATAACACATGTAGTGTGGCGATTTCTCAGATGTTGATGACCAAGTAGCACACGTATTACTGTATGAGAACATTTATATATAGGTATTATTTTGTCACTTCAACTATCGGATGCATATGGAGAATTTAGGTTTGCCTCAGTAGCTTTATTTCGTTTTTATCACCAGAAATCCACCTCTAAAAACAAACCTTTGAAGGATACAAGACTACCTATTTTAATTCACTATTAAACTGATGAAATTTGGACTGATGCTCCCTAGATCAGAGCTACGAGTACCTATTATTTCTGGAAATAACAGCTACATTGCAAGCACATGAAAGGGAAATGCAATAATGGCTAACATTTGTCATGTGTTGCATACGTGCAGGAGGTTACGGCGAGGCCACTCGCCTCGCCGGTCGGCCCGTGAGGACATGCCACCCTTCAACCGGCCATGGGCTCCGGTGCCTATGGGCGATGATATCTTCGCTTCCTCAGCTTCTGGATGTAAGATCACCCGAAGCCAACCACGCTGGGAGGCGCCGTCCCCCGTTCTTGTTCCGTCATGCAACGAAGATTCAAATGCGTCCGAGGATATTTGTGTATGCGGAACCATTTTTTGGTTGCAAAGGAACAAGTTATGTATGATGTGTTCAGGTTTTGCGGACATATGTGTGCGTGAAATTATCAGTTTCATGATTTTGGGTACACATAGTTGTGTGCATGTAGCAATTGTTGATTTTACAACCAAATATGTGCAAAAGTTTGCAACCAAATATGTGCAAAAGTTTGCATAAAATTTTTTTCACCTCCAAACCAAATAAGGCCAGGTACAGTTATTATTATAGGAGTATTTGTAGGAATCACTACCAGCTCCCTACGATTCTCCGAATATTCCTGGGGTGTACGGTAACTTCCTGTTGCAAACCCTTTACAGCTCAGCACACTCTCCGGGATCATCTAACCTTTGGACAACTCATCTGTGCATGTTTTCAGAGCGCCTTTGGTAGTCTCCTGGCGTCTCCATCGAGGGGTCTCCCCCGTCCAGAGTTTGCTGTTGAATAATTAGGCAATCATCCGATTAAATTCAAGAATTAGCATGAACAACTCTATCATACTAGTAGCAAAATACAGTATAAACATAATATTAGAAAACATAATTAAACACTAAACTAAATAGCAGCGTACGCACTGATCATTTGCGTTCGGAAAGACGAACGGCGCTGACGGGATGACGGCGGTTGTGCGAACGGAGCGCAGCAGACGGCGTTGCAGACGTCGATACGCCGCAGCACCGGACTTGGACGGAGGAGGAGCAGCACCGGACCTTATTCGCCCTCTCCTGGTGCAGGATCCCATTGACGAAAAGTTCCGGAGACCTGCTCTCCCGTTTACCGGTGCACGCCGGTGCTCGGGATGGAGAAGACTACGGTAGCGGCACAGCAGCCCCCGAAGTCTATAGTTGATCACGTTTAGGTCCCGGCAGCCTTGTTTCTACCATAGTTTCCACGTTCTAGATCCGTTTCGATCCGTTTTTGTTGTGTTGGTCTTCTAAGAGGATAACCTATCGTTTAGTAGCATTGTTGTGCCGTAGTTCTTGTTTTTTAAAATTAAATATAGATTTAATTTGATTAATGTTCTCTCAACTAGTTTTGCTAATTAAAAGCTAATTAGATGTTTCTTCGGTTTTCATAATTAATATTAAATTGATTAATATAAACTCAAATATGTTTATAATTTAATTTATTAGTTCAGCAAGAATCACGTAAAGTTGTGTGTGTAGATGTTCTCACATGTTTCTTTCTAATTAATTGTTTAATTAGTAATTTATACATAGATAATCAAATAAATTTGACTAAGTTCTACTTGGTTCTTATAAATGCAAGCATAATATGAGTAATTATAATTGGGATATTTATTTCAAATATCCTTTACATTTGGATTCTAATTAAAATAAATAAAGCTCATAGTTCTTTTGTTCAATAATAATATAAATCTTCCGATAGCCGTTTCTTTTTAGCCCTAGCTTTGTTTTTCGTGTTTCTTGCGTTCTCATGACCACAGCAGCCAGCCTTATCCTTCATTGCGCTCTTTTAAATCCTTTCTTTTCTTTTGTTTTGGTGTATTGTTCTTAGTTGTACTTGTGTGCTTTGTATATTTGCCCGATGTTTGCTCCGAGTAGAAGGATCGATGTTCGAAGTTTGAAGATCAAGTTTTCCAAGTGAGCAAAAGCTGAAAAGCACTAAGAGTAGCTTTTCGTTGGAGAAAGGCAAGTGATCCTAACCATCCTCCTATCTATGCTTACTTATGATAATATTATGAATTAATTGGAACATGAAGAACCACCCAAGAAAACAGTACAACCACAATACTATATGGCTCTGATTTTGGCTGATTAATTAGAGACTCTAGCTTGTGACAATCTTACCGAAAAGGCAAGAGGGGATGCATCGATGGGGTATAGCTCGGTCCTCTTGAGGGTTTGATTTCGTTTATTGTCCTTGGCTAAGGTACCGCCTCATTAGAGAGGGTTATGACCGCTTTGACTTGAAATCTTAGCAGGTTGTCACATGTTAGGGGATCTTTGTAAAGGTCTTGTAGCGTCCCTATGCAATCACACCTCGGAAGTGTGGTATTGTGCCTGATCAGCACATGCATTGTTGGGTTTAAAGTTCTTCGAAACTTTTACGTGAATTATGGTGAAAGTGTACAACCTCTGTAGAGTGTAAAACTGATATATCAGCCAAACTCACAGTTAAGAGCGGCTTGGACCCTCATATGATTAATTTAACTTAAAGATGAAATTAAATTATTTTCTGGTTATTTCTTGTGGTCTTGCTGAGTACTAACCATAAGTGTACTCAATCTTGCTTACTGCTACTCAGAAGGAGAAGGTGTTTGAAGCTTTCTGAAGATGTTGCTAAGTTCTAGGCATGCGCAATCCCCAGTCGATTGCTTGTGAAGCTTGAAGTTTTCTTTTCCAGGATAAGATGTATAACTCTGATAGTCTTTTAATTGTTGTAATTCTCTTTACGTGATACTGTTACTGATTATTCACTTATAATGTTACTATATGTATGAAACTCTCTCAAATCCTGCAGCAACGCGCGGGAAACCACTTAGCAAGAAGAAAAGAAAGACTATTGATTTTCATAGGGTTGCGGATCTTATGTGGGCTATTGGTGTACGCGTAACAACTATTTTTGAGAAAAACGGTTTACCTCTCTTTTATGCTGGCTGTTTCGAAGAGAGCATATTTGCTGCGGTTCAGATTCTTATTGCAACATGAGGAATCAAGGAAACTGTCCGTTCAGCAAGCAAAGTGTTGCAGGTCATAGCTTTGGGTATCTTTGTCAAGAATGGATGAAGAAGTAATAATAGATTTTTCTTATGATTATTTTCTTTGTTTGTGAACACTTTTCCTTATTATTTGTTATCGCCTTTAGAGTTGAGAGTATTGTAAAAATTGGCTCTGTGGGATCGCAAAGAGGTCGGAAACATTTTCTTTCTCCAAAAAATAATAATAATTGTTCTAAAGGAAAGATATTTCGAGAAGAAGTTGTGCTGTCGATGGAAAGAATAAAATTTGATAGATCTCATAACAACATGATATCAGAAATTATCTTATTACTGATAAAATTTGAGGTCCTCTATTAACAATCGAACATGTTTTATCCATCTTTGATGCAGATCTGTCGTCCTCTGGAAAATAAATTATCGGAAACTTGTTGGGATGAGAGAGCCTGAAATTTTCATAGGGTGTGTTAGTACGTCCGGATAGAAATGATGCATCGAAGGCAAGAAAAATAGGACTAACTGAAACAAATATCTTAATTGTAAATTTAATTTTTTGCAACACATGATAGGAAAACCCCAATCCTTTGCTCACATACAGAACTTAGATTACTTAAAGAATTAATAATGCAAATGATGTGTTCCTCTGTTTTTGTGATATCTAATTGGACCTGAAATTTAGAAGGTGATTGCGCAAAGCATCACCAAATTTCCAATTATAACAACTAAGAAAACCGACCAGCATGTTCTATTTAAAATACCAGGTCCCCACTGTAAATGCAAACCATTTTGGCCTTAGCTTTCCCAAAAGTGGGCAAACTTGCTTGTGTGCAAGAATCTGATCAGAAGGGATTATCTGTTCCAAGTGTTCATACCTCTCATGCACCATTTAGATTGAGTGCTTTCCATTGAGCTTGTCTACAATATCCACTATTGAAGGTCTCTTCTTGCGTTCATGTTCCACACATTGTAGCCCAATTTCAATACACATTTCAATTTGCTGAAGGCGATCTGCATCGAACGATGCATACATAGATGTTATGTGGTGATCTGTCCAGTTTTTGCGTACCTACAGAATTAGGTGTTCATCCTGTTATATTTTGCATACAAAGTAAGTCTAACCTAGTCTATTGAATCTTCAAAAAATAGCAAATAACATGATCTTACTTTCTCAATAAATTTCTTTCCACAGTTGTCTTCAGCATCGGGTATATTCTTTTCTCCGGTGCTGATCTGAATGATTAGTAGACCTAGACTATATATGTCTGACTGGGCAGAGATTTCACCTCTGTATAAATACTCTGGAGCCATGTATCCTCTGCATGGAGTTCATTAAAACATTAGATTAACTAATGGTGAAAATGTAACTTACGAATCAAGAAAAATAGTATTTCACAACTTATTTTCACTTACAATGATCCCACAACATTTTGAGTGTGCATCCGGGTCTGCTCTTGACCGAATAGCCTTGAAAGTCCAAAATCCGCAATTTTGGGGACCATGTTATCATCCAACAAAATATTTTCAGGTTTAAGATCCATATGAACAACAGGCTGATCCATTTCCTTATGTAGGAAATGTAAACCTTTGCAGATTCCTTTAACTATTTTGAACCGCGTGTCCCAGTCCATTCTATTAGGTTCATCTGAAGAAGTAAAACAATGAATGAGTGATCTAATCACCATAAACTAATTTCTTATTGTACCAACTAATTTTGAATTTTTTTCGGTTGACAATATGATCTGTAATAACTCATCTTGTCTCAAAGTAGCATCTTATAGTTTTAGCTCAAAACTCAATAGAATGCGAACAATAAAGGAATTGAATAGCGCCCATTGCCGCCGAATATTGCATTACGTACCAAATAGATACTTATCAAGGCTTCCCTTAGGTAGATACTCATAGCAGAGTAAAACTTCAGTTATATCTACAATTATGTATCTTCCATTGTGCGGCACCAACCTCTTCTGTGATTCATGGCAGAAGCCAACCAACTTCACTATATTTTCATGCTGAACTGCCATAAGATTTCCGACCTCATTACTAAATGTTTTCTCATGTCCCATAGGAGGGTTTTCCACAAGCTTCTTGACAGCAATCACTTCCCCATCCTCCAGGATTCCCTGTGATAAGTCTCATGTATTATTCATATACATTTTTGCACGCTGATATGTTTTAAATCAAGTTTTGAGAAGTCACACAAAGATTCATCAGGCATAACCATACCTTGTAGACTGTTCCAAATTCACCTTTACCAAGTTCTTGCTTGGGAGAGAAATCATTTGTGATTTGCTTGAGAAAGCTTGCTGGTATATTCTTGGGCAATGTACTTAGAAGAGTTCTGGTTTCAGTGGTCATCTCTGACAATTTAGATAGTTGCGAGGTTAGCTACAGCAAGCCACAACTTACGAACAGTAAAACACCTAATTCATGCAAATATGACATAATGCTTAAACAACTTATACAAGAAATAATATTGGACTGTGCAATATTTAGTTGGACTGTGCAGTATATTTAGTTAAACTTCGAACTAGATCCTAAGCTTTCCGCTGACATACTGTCAATGGTAATGTCCTAACTCCTAAGGCATCAATCTATACTAGTTTTTCCTTGTTTAAAAAGTTGGGAAAGAGCAGCACGGTTTCTGCCAAAAGCATCGGAAAAACAATGACAAATTGAGTAGGCTCTTAGCAGACTGACCTGAAAGTAACAGCTGAAGGGTGCAGAGCAGCAGGAAGCAGGGCTGGCTGGGAGAGACGAACAGATCATGGGTGTATATAGCTGATGGGCTGAAGGTGAGGTTGACTTGACTTTAAGTCTCTCAATAAATCGTGGGGAGAAACGCGTCTCTTTAACGCGGCGCAGCCAGGGTCGAGTAGGTAGGACGCGGGTCAATCTGACAAGTCAATGCCCAAACGCGTTGCCATCAGGAATTTTCTTTTCACAGCTCGAGAATTTTGTTCATTAGAATGGCTAGTGTGATGAGAGAGAAAAATCACTCCTGCAGCATTTTGCATGTGAATTACAGGTGAAATTTCATCGACATTGCAGACGCCTTCAGAAACGATTATATGACCACCCTCTGCTTTCCTCAAAAGCCAAGACCAAGATTTGAGTATCTGCCTGTCAGATTGCTGTCTGTAACCTTGCTGTGTTCATTAAACTGCATCAGTTTGTGTAATCTGTAAACTAAATTCCTTGGAGGCACTGTGTTTATCTGTTTTCCTCGTAACCAAGTAGGCTAGTCCTATAATTCTCAGCAACAAGGGGATCAGTTATGCTAAAAAAAAAAGCAACAAGGGGATCAGTTGGCGACAGGGCATGCCCTGATGTAGTGAAGGAGAGAACGGGCAGCAACATGTTTAATCCGATGTGCAGGCTGCCGTGATGAACAAGATAAATAAAACCACATAAAGTTACAGATGGTTTTCGAACCCTCTAACTTTTGAGGTTTCATTTTGCTATTTTTGTAATAACAATAACACGATAAATAAGAATGTGGCTGGAAGTTACATGCATCTCAACTCTCAAAACTGACCGATTACTAGTCGCTAACACATCCACAACATGCGGGTTCTCAAACCTGACAGATTAATTACAAGCAGCATTTTTAAGTAGTCAAATAATACATGACAGGAAAAGAAGCCTCATGTTTCACTACTCATGGGCATCATGGTCATATTGCCGGACTGGATGATGATGTAGGGGTAAAGGGAAATGAACATCGCTCGTAGTTTGCTGCAGTTGAAGCCTGCGACAATGGGTTGACTTCTCTTAATGTCAAAGCAGGTTTGCTTGGATGGTCGGCAAATTGGTTCTCCAAATTTTTCTTCTGTTCTTCATCATGGTAGCCAATAACCTGGACTTCCTTCAGTTTCTTGAGATGCTTTAGCGCACCAAATTGTGGCAGCTGTCCAGTATTACAACAGCCAGCCTTGAGCAGCTCGAGATTTTCCATTGCTTCTGCTCCAATAATTAAATTTAACTTGGATCTGCTAGCAATCTCAAGGACTTTTATCTCCTTATAACAGCGCTCCTCTACCCCAGCCTTCATCACACAGAATTTGACCTCACCATCATGAACTGGGTTCATAAGAAGGCGTAGAATACATAGTTCTTGTAGACCCCCAAGGACTCCTATGCCATCTTCTGATAATACATCCATCTCCAGATTTAGCTTTCTCAGATTAGAAAGCTGCTTGATCCAAATAGGCAATTGTTTTACAGGCCCATATAGCTTAAGGCTCTGAAGTTTCCTTGGAGGCCTAAAAGTTTCACTGGTGGTCCCAGCGGACATGCCATCCAAACAATCTTGGTTATCCTTGCTAAGGGACACTGACAAGGATTCTAGATGGGAGTGCCCTGAGATGGCAGAACAGAACTCCTTGCTGTTTTTCTTGCTGATCCCAGACACACCAAGCTTGCGCAATTGAGTGACATTCCTGAGTTCTTTTAGGATGGCCTTCCCCCTAGCAGCACTGACATTTACAATTCCAAGTGTATGCAATAGAGTCAGTTTTTTAACACCTGATGCCACCTTGACGCCAACTAGCTGAAGACCTTTGCAATCCACAGGTGGAGTGATAGTGCCTGCACGGATGTACTGTAGCTTCTCTAGCTTGGTAATGGATGCTGGCATGGTGACAATGGAGGTGTACCTGATATCAAGAATTTGGAGCTGCCTTAGGTTATCCACTGAACTCGGCAGATTGCTGATCTTACTGCATCCTCTGAGTGAAAGGAACTTGAGGCGTCGCAGAACCTTGAGCATCTTTCGGAGGTCTTTATCTGTCACGCCTGATGCATTCTCCAGATCAAGCACCCGAAGCACTTTCATACTTTCAGAAATGAAGAACGATTCCCAGCCACCAAACACAGTGAGGGAACGTAGCCGAGACAAGTCAATGCTCTCGAACACAATCCGGTCTCGCTCCCAGCTTTCCTCTATGATAAGGTGTCGTCCTGTGCGCCCGGTGGTTTGGCGGCAACATCCCTTCAGTGCAAAGACCTCCAGCGCAAAGGTAACGTTCTCTTCTTTTGGTCTTGAGATGATATACTCGTGGAAAAAAGCACTGACTTGGCACCAAACCATTCTCCTGTTTGTGCTCATTGTCCGCTGTGGTGGCTGGATCATGCTCAGCTCCATGATCTTCTTGAAGAGTTCCTCTGCATTCTCCTCTGCGCTATCACTCTCCTTGTCCTTGGAGTAACCTTCTGCAACCCACCTCATCACCAAACGCCGGCGCCGAATGATCTCAGATTTAGGGAAGATTGATAGATAAAAGATACAAGGCTTCAGGAAATCTGGGCAAGAACGAAAGTAGGAATATATCCAGCCAAACAGATCTTGTAAACCAGCAAAATCTTGCCTAGTCTCCATGGTAGTTATAAACTGATCATTCAAAAGGTTGGCTCTTTTTATCCAGTCAAATATGTGGGCCAAATAGTCAGCTATAGCAACGATTACTTTTGGAAGCCCACCACTCTTTGAAATAAGTTGTTGGAGCACCAAGTCCTTTTCAATATCCCCTGCATGCAAATATTGACTCCCTTCTATCTATGAATAAAAAATAGCAATAATGTTAGATTCAGATGTTACTTCAAGTTGAGAAATAAGAAGTGTTTAACATAAAAGGGGACATGCTCTACAATTCAGCATAGGGCAATAACTGAAATTATCTAGCAGGACATTACTGGTAATAGTGATAATTGGGCCAAAATTGTCATTTCTTTAGCTCGTGTAGGACACATAAATCAACAAGAATAAGAAAGTTTGTATGCTGGAGGTTGTGGAAACTGCACAGTTTTTGAGGAAGTTACCACCAATCCCTATATATATATATATACACATTCTCTATTTAGCACTCAGGGTGCTGAATAAGTTATTCACCACGCTGATCATTCCCTATCCAAACCGAAACCGGAAAACTTTAATCCGAAACCGGAAAATTCTTCTTTAAACCCGAAACCACCCCCCTATCCAAATCAAAACCGGAAAACTTTAATCCGAAACTGGAAAATTCTTCTTTAAACCGGAAAATGATCCAAACCAACTAGCATCCATCATGCAATCAGAAAATTAGGAAGTTCAAACCAAAAAATGGAAATGATCATTTTTCTCATCTCATACACCGTGGGTCCCAACTCCCAACTGAGCCCACGATCATTTCCTCTTTTCCTCTCCCACACCAGAAACTGCTCTAGATCCGGATAAGCCGGCCGTGGCAGCAAGGCGATTCGTCGTGATCTCATCCTTCGTCTAGCCGCGCTCGGCGGTGCTGCTCCTCTCCACCATCCATCGCTGCTTAGGGCTGCGGCCTCCATCCCCATGCAGCACCTGCTTCGAATACAATTATTGTGCCCGCGTAATCAAAAGAGAACTATTATTTTTCATCTGGAACCAGAACGAATGAGCTTGGCGGCCAAGAATAAATTATTTCGCAGTCATAAATGTGTTTTTTCTGGTTTCCGCAACAACACGCTGACGGTTGTTTTCTGGTCACGAGAAGTGAGCATCATGTGTTTCCTGCCACGTCAACATTTCCGGTCACAGGCCAAAAGGATTACCAGTTTCCGGTGACGGGAAAAGCCCATACGAATTTTCCAGTTGAGTTCGTGCCTTTTTTCCGGTTGTGGGAATCCAGCCAGTACCTTTTTCCGGTTTCGGTCTCTGTTGGTGCAGGCGTCGGCCGGGGCTAGCTGCTAGCGCTGGGAGTTAAATAGCGCACCCCTATATATATATATATATATTCAGAAATGCCAAAATGATGATATGTCAATTTTCTAAAACCTTCTTTGCCTTAAGGCAATGATGCTCAGCTCTCCTACGTATTTAAGAAAAAAATTAAAATGCCTATGTCAAACATGACACGCTAAGTGTTCATATGCAGATTCTTGCGTTCACAAGGCCATTAACAGTAACTTTATCCTTCTCAGTGTTTCAGAACAGATGCCTAAAGGAGGCCAGATCATCAGATCAATACAGCCATTGCTGAAGAACTCGATTGACATGCAGGACTACAGCAGAGTGCTATATATGGTGTCATGCAGCTGAAATCTAAAACTTATGATCTGTTTAGCTGAACTCTCTTCAAGACTCCAACCACTCCAAAAAGAAGAGTGTCCCGGCACTGAAAGCTCCCACAAAAGGTGCAGTTTTGGGAAGGGAATTTCTAGACAGCCTTACCCTTGCAAAATTCTCATAAAATTCTGCAAGGAGGCTGGTTTGAACTTTGAACCCAGGACCTCCAGACCATAAGTGGAGAGAATCTACCATTATGCCAGGGAAGCAGTGCTTTGGTCGCTTAACACATCTCACGTCGGGACGTTGAAAAAACACGTCCCAACTGAAGCGCATCAGCGAGTACCGCGGCGCAGTGCACCGTTCAATGGGATATTTCTGCATCTCTCTTGAACATGTTGCCGCCACCGGACAAAACAGGGCCTAGGATGGGTAGCTACCACCATCCTTCATTGTGATATAGTGCCTAGTGCTGTTTAAAATGATGTTTATTTGTAACCTCAAAATGGGGCTGAAATGATTGAAATGTCATAGGATCTGATACATCAAGTTGTGAAACCTAACTTTGACTGCCTGACTAAAGTTACTCTCTTTGCTTTATCCTCATAAAACAAAAGCATACTTTCATCACCTTTTTATATAAATTGAAATAAGTAGTGTACAGATTTGTTGCATGCCTATTATGTTCACAATGGATGCTTGTTAGTTGTTGATGCGTGCAGTCAGCTGAAAATCACAATTTACTGAAAATTATTAATGTGTGACGTCAAATTCTTGTGCTACCTTATTTAAACAAAGGTACATAGGCTAGCTTATGCTCTACAACTAAGGTCTAACTGTGTATTTTCTATTAAAATCGCTAGTACCTCTACCGTGCGACTAACAGGGCCGATTAATGCGAATACAAACCTTGCCTAACAAACATACAATGTAGCAGCAGAAGGATCCTGACTAAAAGATGGATATCAATGCCGATATTGTCATTTTATCCACATACCAGAACCATGACCTAGGCAAGTGATCTCCGTTAACTTACTTTTTCTTTCATCCTAACTATTTTTTATTTCTTTTCTACACATCTCGTCCCCATTAGTTGGATCTTTTGGTCTTCATTTCTAGCCCACCCCAAATTGCTTTGTTCTTTAAGTCATTGTTGCCAATGTGACATTGGGGATCAACCCAGTGGCAAATATCTGATATTTCCTGAAAGCTAAGACATTTCTGACAGACTTACTCCCTGTATCATAGAAAATATAAGCACTACGTCCAATTGAACAAGGGCGCAATCATGTGATTTATCAATTTCAAGGAATAAAGATTAAAGAGGAAAGCAGTGATCATGCACTAATGAGTGACTTTTAAGTTTGCATGATGCAATGAAGTAAAGAAAATATTGTAATCAACAGTATCTTTGCGTAAGCTCACCTCCTCCTTGAAGAGTTCAATGGCTGCCCCAATTTCCAGAGCCTTGACGTTAAACACAAGATCTTTTCTATCTGCACAGTGTAACGCAATTCTTTCTTCATTGGTAATAACAACTATAGCACTTCCAGAAGATCTAAATGCCAATGCATCATGTATCAAGTCCCATTCTTCTGTGGACTGCAGATTATCAATAACCAGAAGGCATCGGTGATCTTTTAGAAGGCCGTGACACTGTTTGACAGGGTCTTCATTTGTCTCAAGAGAATGTGAATGGAATTGCATAAGTAGGCTCTTACAGAAGTCAATTAAATTAAACGGGTAGTATACATCCACCCAGATATACTTTGTATATTCGCTACACTGACTCATCTTGTTGTGGTACAAAGTTCTAACAAGAGCAGATTTCCCAGCACCAGCTATCCCCCACACAGACATCACTTGCAAAGCATTCAAACGTGCTTTAGCTAGATATGCAGAAAGTTGATTTACTTCGGACATGCGCCCAACAAGGGGATTCTGGAATTAAAAAAACAAAGTTAGGAGATGCGTTGGCAAATAAATTCAAGTTTTAAAATTTTTCTACCAAATTTAAGAATCAGGAAATTGCAGAGTTCAAAAATATTGAGTATTCTGTTTACCTCATATTGTACAAGAGACATTTAAACAGAACAGGATATACATTAGCTTTGCAAATAAAAGGTCTAAGCCTGGACATAGGACAAACACATTTACTCTTTTAATGTTATTAACAGCAGTAGTGTACACAGAAAGTTTTGTGACCAAGTAGATTTAACTTTGTGTTAAAATAATTGACAGATTTTTCATCTGTAGTTTCAAAAAAATATTTGTTGGCTAATATATGATTGGAAGATCAGTGCATGCTTGCTTGTTTTAGAGACTGTAATAACACAAAAACACCAGGAAAATGTAACCTAGCTTAGCTCAGTTGGTAGTGCCTCCCACTGAGGAGCGCACCTGCTCAGGCTTGAACCCAAGGTGTGCACCTCCTTATTTACAAAAAGCAGTGTGTCCCTCCCCTATGACTTAAACAAAGCAGGAAAATAAAATTGAACCAGCAAACTTTTTGCAGAAGTCGCTGATGACGATGTACTGGTCATACCTCCCTCTCCCTGAAGAAAACACAAAATGACTGATCAGCTGAGAACTGCTGGAAGTATGGATATTCTGTGCAGAAGCTGGCCACCGCAAAATTCTGTGTGGACACGACAATGCGACTCCCATTGCTACTGTGTGGAAGGTACTGTTGAATGGTGTCCCAGTCTTCCTTGGTGGACACACCTTCCAAGACAATGAGGTATGTCTGTTTTTTCACAAGCTCTGAGAACTTGTGAAACAGATGGTCGTCCGGCACTGGTGTCAGTACACCATTATCAAGGATTGCTCCTTGCTGTTCCTCACATGAGTTTGTATAGAATTGACCCAGCAAGGTCCTGATGAACTCATTTGGTTGGAAAGGATGCTCAACCTTTACCCAAGCACGACATTTGAATTTTCTGTGGATTTTTGGGTGGTTGTAGGCCTTCCAGATGGTGGACGCATTCCCAAGATTTCCCTCTGACACCCACAGAGAGATCACCTGAAGCTTGCTGTCCTTCTTAATGATCAGCTTGACGAAGTTTTCCCATTCTCGTTGCTTCCATGCAGTGTCCCTTGCTGTGGCGAGCACGCCAGAGGCACCAGAGATACCCAATTGCCTCACTTCCATGACAGGCTTGGGACCAGGGTCGCTGATAAGTTTGTAGCGCTCGTTCCTTTGGCTCACATCATGGACTCTTGCCTTCAACTGATCTATCATGTTGACGGCCACATCCAGGGGTAGCGCCCGCCGCATGAATGATGGGATCAAGCGGCACCACCAGTCGGACTTTGTGTCCAGATGGATGACGAACTCGATGCAGTCTTCTACATCGTAGGCAAGGTCACGGACCTGAATCACCCATGTGATGCTCACAACATTGTTCCTGACTTGCTCTTCGGTGGTGACCCTTAGGAAGGACTGCATCATCTGAAACTCTCCAGCAATGAACACCAGGTCACGCTGTGCACTCTGCCGCAGCTTTGACTCCTCATCAATGGCCGACTGAGCCTTGGTCAGGGTCCCCTCCACCAGCGACTTCGCTACCCCAAGCACTAGGTCCGCCATTGCTGTCCTCTCGGAATAACCTTGTGCGTTTGTTGCGTGGTAGCAGCTACCAAGTATTGATGCTAATGTCAGACCTGTGCATCATTTGGGTACCTAGTGACGGACCATTAAAGGCATGGTCAGCTATGGACATAGTTAAACAACATTGCAAATGCTTGTGACATGAGTCGGGTGAATTCAAAATTCAATCAGCTTTACCTCGCAAGCTTTGTATCATCGGTTGAACCATCAACTCAACCAAGAGTTTGAAAGCTGGTGCCTCTTGTTCAAGGGTACTGGACCTATCCCGATACCCTAATCAAATAAACCTGTTTCAAAAGAAAAATTAAGTTCATCAAGTTGTAACAAACTGATTGACATGTAGTCCCATTGGGGCAAAAGACTATTGCTTTAGAACAACACAGTTAGTACAACCCAGGAAACACCAACACAACAATATGTTTCTAAAATCAATACAGCTTGTGGTAGTTCACTGCACGTTGCAGTGCTTAAACAAAGTGAAAAGCGATATTGTACTAATGTATTGCTGCCGGCCACCCATCAATGAGATGGAGAAGACCATATCTACACATAATTAAATGTGTTGACATTCAATTTGCACCCTATGCTCAACTGATATAGAAGTTAACTATAGGGCTACAAAAAATTGGCATAAATAACAATGTCTGAATTTCTGAGACAGATAGATGTTACATTCCCATGTATAATTGTTGAAGTATAAGTGAATTGCCCACCTCTTCCTATCAGCTTAAGCTTTTGGGTTGAATTGGTTGGTGCATGCAACTCAATATGGTGAGGGGGAGTGTTGAAGTATAAGTGAATTGCCCACCTTATCCTATTAGCTTAAGCTTTTGGGTTGAATTGATTGGTACATGCAACTCAATAATAATTTACATAGATAACTCTGCAGTCTGAAGACTCAAGTTCATTAAGTTACAAAAACCAAGTGTAAATTATCTGCATATCTACAAACAGACATGGATATAGACTGTGCTTGGGAATTAGTCTAACTCGTAACACTTATATGCTTCGATTGACACTGAGGGAGTCATTGACGTAGCAAGCCGTTTCACTTTAATGATTTAACAAGACTGAACTAAAGTTACTATCCCAAATTGATACCTTAAAAAGAAGGCACTTGACTACCTGCCCATGAAAGTTACATGCCAAATCAAAATTTTGGCCGGATTTCATTCATAGTTGAGGACGAAGCAATAAAACCAATTGCAGGGGAACATAATTACAGGCGGCATACTAGCAAACTATGCAGGAAGGTGTGAATGCCTCCAGTGGGACGGCAGCATCCTAGCAGATTGCAGGAGCACCAAAGATTCGATTGGCCAGCACAAGCAAGCAGATGTTCAAGAAAACAAACAAAGCACTGGGAAATTGCGTCGAGCAGCTACCGTGCATCTACTGCTTCCCTGACGGCACACGATTGGCCGCCTCCAGCACGGGATTGGCTGCTACACGCTGAAGAGGAGGGGGAAGAAGATATGCTATAGCCCTTCAGGAGCCGCCTGTGGCAGCCACCGGAGCCGCAATCTGCAAACGCAGCAACGGTTGGGGCTCGAGTTCAGGGGCCAATTTGCAGTGGTGAAGCTATATTCAAGTTAGGGGGTGCAGATGCACCCCCCAAAACTTTCAAAATCAGTGATTAGAAACAAATTTTTACCATATAAATAGCTCAAATTTATATATCTACAAGGTAGCTGCACCCCCCTCCAGTTTTATCCAGCTTCGCCCCTGCCAATTTGCACATGCCAAACTAGATCACTGGAGTGGAAGCTTAGCAGGGGAATCAAACCACTGTCAAAACGCTCGAGCGGGGAACGCAAGCTTCACGAGTAGCTGCAATCGGAATTGCTCTAATACTGCTGAACGGCAACTCGAATTAGCAGATTCCACTAATGAACTCTGCAAAGGCTAAATTGGCTTTGTTATTGACATTATCAACAGTAGTTCTTTTTGCAAGAACTAGTAGGCGGGACGGACACCAAAGAAAACGAGGATCCGTTGGTTAAATCACGCGAGGAGACATACGAGCCAAAATCCCGATCCATGAGCATCTCAATCCGAACTCGGTGGTAAAGAAAGCGGGAGCAGGAATGCAGCAACGGACCTTGACTGAGCTCGGACATGGGGTGGGAGACGATGCCGTCGTCGGTGGGCTGGGACAGCAGTAACTTCGTCGTCGTCGTCTCTACCGACTGGGACGCGCGGGGGCGGGGATGAGAGAATGAGAGGAGGACGCGCTCAAGAGGACGCCGCTGCTGGGACAGTGGGCGGCGACGCGGCGAGGGCGACGACTTGACTGGCCAGAACAAGTTGACTTGACTCCAAGGAAGGAAATACGCGTAGGAGTGAGAACGGTGATGAAAATTCCTGACAGTTTCTTTCATCCTTTCTGTTTATTTTATATATATAAATAAAATGCAAATAATTTTTTTCAAAACAATAACCGGAATCGGGAAGGCAGAATGAAAGAGAAAACGAGATAGTATATTTTCGATAATTGAAAGGTCGATATTTCTAACAAATTTCCAATCGGGAAACTTTGCACATTTCTCAATTTGGCCCAAGTCAAGCCCAACAACTGCTAGCAGCCCAACCAAAGGCTCACAACCACAATCACAGCGTTAGAGCCTAGAGGCCACAATCACAGTAAGGATTTAGCTTTGAGAAATTTTCCGAGCAAAAGGAGAGTTGAAATTTGAATGCCTAAATGATATAAAATATGTATAAATCCTGAAAGTGCAATCCGGTTTTTAAAACTCAAAAATTGAAACTTGCGACATACTTGACTTGTCTTTATCATTCGCTTGAAGTTTTCTCTAGTTTTTTGCAAATTTGATAAAATAATTTTTAAGAATGATCAAACATAGTGTGTTACATACATTTATTTCCAAGCACACTATGTGAAAATTTACTCTAATATGGTTGCAATAAACTTTCTTTGTTTAAAATTATAGATCATTTTGGTTTTCTAATAAATAACTTGAAGTTAATCTAAAAAGTCAAAATGACAATATAATTTGGAGGGAATATATCTTCGCGGTAGACTTATTGTATCATTTTGTGTTTCTTAGCATGAATGGTGCAATAAAAGCTTCAAAACAACAAATGTGCATTAATATTACATCTAGGTGTGTTCCGATCTGAATTATTCGTTTCTTTATTATAACTAGCAGGTGTTGGTGCGTTGGTCGGGCAATAAAATTTAGAGTTAAATACACCAGCGGCCCTCGAACTTGTCCTGAGATATCACTTAGGTCCACGAACTTGCAAAATCGAAATCTTGCACCCTGAACTTGTCAAGTTGTGCCACTTAGATCCATAACCCTTCAAGGGGCATGAATATATGTAAAAAACCCTTAAATTTTATCGTCTTCTGTATCCACGTCCTTCTCATCTCTTTCACCTCTCTCTCTCACCGCCGGCATCGGGAGGAGGAGCGCACGGGGGCACCGGGCGCTGCCGCTCATTGCGCTGGCGGCGGCAGCGCCCGAGGTGCCAGGCATGTCGCCATGCTCGCGCTCTTGGTCGGTGTCCTCGGCTGGGGGCTGTGCGGGGCCGCCGCGGCGTACGACGTCACATCCTGAGCCATCGCCGTCGCACAGCCGCTCTACGTCACGCGCTGCTGCAGGTGCCCCGAGGGCTCTGGGCCTTCGCCAAGCTCTCGCTCGCGTCTGCCATCATGCTCTGCCTCGGCCGGCTCCTCCTCTCACGGCAGTCTCGACACCCTGGCTCGCCGCTCCCTCCGCTCGGTCTCGAGACGGCGGCACGGCGGAGCAGGGGCCGCCACGCACCATCCATCCAAATGCCATCGCCGCCGCGTGCCGCACGGTCCAGCCGCGGAGCGCCGTCGCCTACCATGCTCTGCTCTGGAACCAAGCCACCCTCGCAGACAAATCCGCCGTAGGCACGGCTTGCCGCGCCGATTCCTCACGCGTGAGGCCTTGTCGAGACCCCGCCAAGCTTCCTCGGCTGTCGCCCAGGCTGTCCCGCGCCGGAGTCACCTCCCTGCTGCCCGACAGCGTCGCCACCCGCGAAACAGAGGAGCTGGCCGCCGGGCAAATTCGCCACCACCACCGCGACTCCGGTCGATTCCTCTGGCATTGGGTTCCATTGCGACCTCGCCGAGCCACCCCACCAGTCGTCCTGGCTCGTAGACCCTGGAGCAGTTCGCCGTCAGAGCTGCCGCGGGCACCACCGCCGGCGTACGGGGCCAGGCCGCTACGGCGGGCCCCTGGACGCGGCCACCCTCCACGCGGCGGCCTGGCCCTCTGTGCGGCGTGAGCGGGTGTGGGCTGCCGCGGCTGCTCCCATCTCCGGACGGTAGCAGCACCAAGGCTAGATCTGGGCGGCCGTTGGCTAGGCGGCGGCGGCGGCAATGCGGGGCCGCACGGTGGCCTTGACACGAAGGATCTGCTCCACGGCACTCGTCTCCGACCTCCTCGACTTAGCTCCGCGCGGCCTTGTTACGCTGCGCCAGCCGCGGTCCAGCCCCGCTGCCACCCGCAGCTCCACCAGCCGCGGCCGCTCGCAGGTCCACCCAGCCACGTCCATCCAGCACCGCCGCCGCGCGTAGCTCCGCCAGCTGCGGCGCATGCGGCTGGGCCGCCCGAATTCGCGCTTCCAAGTTGACGGGCTGCAGAACCTCACTCAGCTCGAGGTCTTCAACGCGGCGGGGTTCACTCTCCAGGGGGCGGCGGCGTCCGCGGGGGCCGCGAGCTCCAGTGGAAGGCGAGGAGGCAGGGGGCGGCGGCGGCTCCAAGCACTGCGGAGGAAGCAGGAGAGGCGTGGGGAGAGAGAGAATGGGAGGGAGGGTGTGAAGGTAGAAGATAGCACTTTTGGAGGGTATTTTTGCATATATTCATGCCACATGGCGCCATCTTAAGGGGTATGGATCTAAGTGGCACAACTTAACAAGTTCAGGGTGCCAGATTTCGATTTTGCGAGTTCGTGGACCTAAGTGACACCTCAGGACAAGTTCGAGGGCCGCTGGTGTATTTACTCTAAATTTTATTATCCAGATCTATATGAGATCATTAACTTTGTGCTCTTTTGACTCACTATATGTGCAACCTATAGGTCGTGCCATGACCGTGCAAGGTATTGATTGTCCGGATTCCAATTGATTTGTGTGGGTTCCGAGTAAAATTCCAATTAATTTGTATGGGTTCCGATTAGAATTCCGATTGATGGACCAAAAAATCATTGCTTGCTTACAAGTAGTAGAGATTTTCATTTCTAGTATTGTTGTCAAGCAAAATATTATTATGAGGAAATGGTTTATATTGTTTCAGCCATTATTATGACAAAAGTAAAGTTCCGGAGCAAAATTGCTTTTCTCAACTTGCACTTAACATTGTCACTGATCAAAATGGACGAAGGCGTCAGTTTAGGACCCAAACTCACCCACATCAGAAACGATGGCATGATTGCTTGCAGATTTGCACGGGGCTGCGATGTTGCTGAAGAGACATCCCACATGAGCTCTGCGCGGTCCAAAAATTGATTGCTTGCAGCTTCGTGTCCAGGGGCGGCAAGCTTCTCAAACGCACCAGGCAGGGCATCCTCCCCTGGAAGTTTGTGCAGAGTGTTGGATGAACATCCACGTAGAGGACTAAAAGGAATGGGAGTGTTGATGCATGAACATGCACCTCCGCAGCCCAACTCGAGCCTCCTGTGCAGGATTTTTTTTCATTTTTATATTTAAAAAAAAATTAAAATTTCAAAAATATATGGCGGTTTCGAAAAATTTCAAAACTATACCCCTGTCGCCCCCTGCCTGGGCGACAGGACCTAAATGTAAAAAAAAATTACATTTAGGTCCTGGCACCCGGGACGCATTAAACAACAAACTTGTAAAATCGATATAAAATTCATAGAAAAATCGGAAAAAATACAAACTCAACTTGTTCTGGATTCTATGAAACAAGATCTACAACTTTTGTTATATAAAGTTTTTCATTTGATCAATGTATCTTGCTCTATTTTAAATACTAGTTTAATGCACTTTTATTTAAATCTCAAGATCCATTCTTTGGATGCAGGTCACCTTTGGCTAGAGTGTTGCATATGGTGAGCATAGGCTTGCACAAAATTGGTAGATCCAGAAAATATTTCTAGAATAAGTTTTTAAATTAAATCTTGCAATATGTCTAGTTTAAATGAGTTATTTATCCATGCTGCTATACTGAGTTTTAGAAGCCATAACTTTTACAGTACCATTATTTTATTTCATAAGAGCTATAAAAAAAGTTTGGTAAATTTTAGATAAGCACAACTAGACCAAATGAATTATGACTAAGATAAATGCACTAAATCAAGAAAAATAGTTCTTGTACCTAGAAAAATTTGAAATAATTCATTTGGTCTAGTTGTGCTTATCTAAAATTTACCAAACTTTTTTTGTAGCTCTTAGGAAATAAAATAATGGTACTGTAAAAGTTATGGCTTCTAAAACTCAGTATAGCAGCATGGATAAATAACTCATTTAAACTAGACATATTGCAAGATTTAATTTAAAAACTTATTCTAGAAATGTTTTCTGGGTCTACCAATTTTGTACAAGCCTATGCTTATCATATGCAACACTCTGGCCAAAGATGACATGCATCCAAAGGATGGATCTTGAGATTTAAATAAAAGTGCATTAAACTAGTATTTAAAATAGAGCAAGATACATTGATCAAATGAAAAACTTTATATAACAAAAGTTGTAGATCTTATTTCATAGAATCCAGAATAGTTGAGTTTGTATTTTTCCGATTTGTCTACGATTTTATATCTATTTTACAAGTTCGCTGTTTAATGCATCCCGGGCGTCAGGACCTAAATGTAATTTTTTTTTACATTTAGGTCCTGTCGCCCAGCCAGAGGGCGACAGGCCCCTGTCGCCCAGGCAAGGGGCGACAGGGGTATAGTTTTGAAATTTTTCGAAACCGGCATATATTTTTGAAATTTTAATTTTTTTAAATACAAAAATGAAAAAAAATCCTGTGCAGCACAACTCAAATCAACGGACCAACAGTAGCAGGCTTCTCAGAATTCAGCGACACAGGCCCAAACGCAGCAGGCCCAACATGAGGAGGTGGAGCGAAGGAATACCAAAACAGAATGGACTGTAAGTAGTGGAGTGGAATGATTATTTTGAGAGTAAAGTGCTCCCAAACAGACGCTCACGAGACCCGACGAGCTGGGTTGATGAGTGCTGCTAAGATGGCATGTTCACTTGTTGGATTGTTTCTGTGTTTTGGGCCATGAAAGGTAAGTAATAAATTTATGTTGGGCCAAAGTTTAAGGCAATTCTGAATATATCTGGACAACCCTGTGCCTCAAGTTGCTTGTAGTTGCAGCTTGGACGACGTCGGTAGGGGTGCGAGCCATGCCGGACAATATTATGTTTATTAATAGTTCTGTTTTGTCGGCCAAAGTTGCCAATAGTTTTGTAAATCCAGTTTTATCTACTGGAACTCTCTGGCGGCGCGGCGTTGCCGCGCCATCTTATTGGGGCCAGCGTTAAGTAATTGTCAGGCGAGTGTTTTATTGAAGAGTGTAACGCCCTGGTGTTAATTTTGTGCATTAGTGGCTAATTCTGTGCTTAAACATTGTTATTAGCATTAATTGCGCATTTTTTGTGCTAATTCTGTACATATGAAATTGCATGTCATCACATGCAATCAAGTTCAATTATATTTGTGCAATTTTTGCTAATTATATATTTGACGAATGTTTCTGAAAACTTCGTTTAATTCAAGACCTTGGTCCAAAGTTATTCAAACCCCGGTTGAATCCTCTTTTGAGCTTAACCGATTTTCAGCTTTGACTGTTCTTTGACCCGCTTTATCTCTCAAATCTTAGCTCAGATCAACTTTTACCCAAAAACATTTTTGTAGATCTTTTAATTCTCTACAACTTTTATTTTGGCCGAAATTCAACTTTCTGTGCAGAAATTTGAGTTTTTGCTGGTCAAATCGGATCAAAATCCTTGGACCCCGTTCCCCTGTTTCACCGCTCCTCTGCTCCTCCTGTACACGCACCCATGCCGCGACCGGCACAGTCCGGAGACGACCACCACGTGTCAGTTGGCCGGCGAACCTCGTTCACCAGCCCCAGCCCGACCTTAAACTTCCGGCCTCGCTCCATTTCGCTCCCACATCGATCCCCTTTTCCCCTCCTCCATCTTCCTCCTCACTTCGACTGGAGCCGAGTAGAACCGGCGCCACGCCGGCCATCCTCGCCGCTCCTGCTCCGATTCCACGCGCTCAAGGCCTCCCTGCCTCGTCCTCCACCTCCGCATGCTTTCCCCAACCATGGCTGAGCTTTTCCATGGCCAGAATCGAAGCTGCACGGCCGTCCGCCATGGAAGCTCCGCCCGGAGCTTCGGCCGCTGTCGATCCACCCCCTCCGCTTCTCCTCCACCCGAATCGACGCCATGGTGAGCTCCCCCACATCCCCCTCGACCTCCCCAGCCCCTTCACTGACCTCTACAGGCCAACCCCTCGCCGGAAGCTGAGCTACATCACTGCCTCCACCACTGCTCCGTGGCCAGCCCTCTCCCGACCACCTCCCGCCCTAGCTCTCGTTTCAAATCGGTCGCAGGCGAGCCCCTCATGCTTTCCCACCACTCCCCTGTAGCCGGCATGGCCTCCTCTCGCCGGATTCAAGCTCCCTGAGGCACCAAATTCACGTCAAGGACCTCGTGCAGCAATTGAAGCAAGTCCAGGGGGTTTTCTGCTTGAAGCTTTGAAAATCCGTAGAAAATATTAGAAAAATGCTAAAAATGCAAAACCAGTTTTGTTAGCTTCATCTTTTTATGCTCTATATGATAGAACTATGAAATGTGTTGTTTCACAACTTTTTTTGTGCAGTTTTATTTATGCTAGATAAATATTTTTGTAGGTTGATAAATGCATAAATGGAGTTAGGAGTATGAGAAAAATATAAAACTAGTTGGATTAGTTTTGTTTTCACATGTAACACTTAGGAAAAAATATTAAACCTGCTGTTTGGATAATGTTTCTGTGATGTGTTGATTTAATTTTGGTTAATGCTTGTTTAAGCTTGTTTATTTAATATCTGCAATTATGAAAGTCCAAAAATTGTGAAATTTATGCAGTGGCTTACTCTTTGAATGCTAAGCATTCACTGTAAAAATTTCATATTCAGAAGCTATGTGCATGTTTGTAAATCAGTTTTTGTACTATTTGTTTGTTGAGGCTAAAATAAATGTTTTCTGTTATCAATAATTGTTGGTAAATTTTTGTTGCATGCTTTATCGATACCTTAACCTTCTGGTAAAGTTTTGCTACCAGGTTATGGCTGCATGTCAAGTTTTTGCATTTGTTTAGCTACTAGCTATAGCCTTTCCTTTTATGTTTGTTGCTAAATGGTTTTTTTTCTGCATGCTTAATTTCAGCAATTTGTGTTGATCATATGAGAACAGACGATGAACCCGCGAACGAATGAGAACAAAAGAATAACTTTACTAGAACTCACCAAATAGAAGAACCCAGATATGTACTCCAAATATACCGTATCCGTAGAGGTACAATGCCAAAGAGACGCCGACAAGTCCGGATCTTCTCTGAACTCCTTCCTCACACACTCCCTAGGCTAAGGATAGAAAGATGAAGCCCCTCTACTCTACTCCTCCTCAAGTGTGATGGATGGATGAATGGTGGGAATGAATGAAGATGAAATGAATGAATTGTTGAGTGGGGGGAGGAGGCCCCCTTATATAGTGGTGGAGGTGGAGTAAGGGCTACTCCACGTGATCCTTTACAAGGAAACACTATGGCACTGCCTTTAGGAGGATAAGGTCAATCTTCTCGCCAAAGTGCACCTGGACGGGCTTCAGTCTTGGTTCGGGCGACCCTGTGGGTCGGTCAACCCTTGGGTGCCACGTTTCGCGCTACCTTTCGTCCGGGACACTACCAGGTGGGTCCCCAAGTGGGTACAGGGTGTTTGGCGGTAAGTTTAGACGGTTTCCTCCTATTTGTGGGCCCTTGAATCCATGTGACAGCCCCTGATTGGTCGGAGGTGTGTTTCTTGGCCTCTTGGGTTGATCTGCCGTGGGCCGTCTTTGTAAGTGTGATGCAGGATGGGCTCTTTCATGCAGTTGCGCTGCGTCTGCTGCCTGTTTTTGCCATATTTCACATATGGGTGCCTGCAAGTCAAGAATCACCAAAACTTGTGGAATTGGTTAGATTTAAGCCCTATATCTATGTTTGGTGATTATTTATCCTGAAAAGTTGCAGGAGTTGACGGTTGATTTTAGCACTTAAGGACCGTCAACAACACCCCCACACTTAGCCCTTTGCTCGTCCTCGAGTAAAGTTTGAAGGACTAAGGTGGTTGCCGCTCCTTGAACATAACCTGCATACAAGTTATTCCAAGTTTCTCCCAATCCTTGTGAAACTTTTGAGTAGCTACCATGCTTCCTTGGGTAATTGAAGAACAGAATGAAGTAGACTTCAGGTTCCTAGCTTCTTCCTGCTCATAAACTTCGGTTTTTATTTTTGAAAACAAAAGCATGGTCTTCCTCAAATTATCCTCTTGAATCACTCTTTTTGTTTTAGATCCTCACCAAGGCAAAGTTGTTGCCTTCTTTTCTCCTACCATCTAATCAGGCTTAAGTGGAGCTCAGGGTAGGGATAACGAGGCATGTTTGTTTTGCTTATGTTGTTGAGTCAAAAACAAGATCCAAGCAGAAACGAGTCATACAACCTGATCAAGAGGTGCAAGTATGTGGAATATTTTTGGTGGATAGAGGATGAACTCCTTTGCATGATCTATCTCTCTCCTTGTATTATTTTTTCTTGGACATGAGCTATATATTATTTTTTATATTTTTTTTCTTCTCTCTCTTTTTTTACATGTCTTGTGGACATGTGGCATACCTTCTTTGGGTATGCATCTTTTCTCTCTTTTTTTTGTCATGCCTTTTGGGCATGTGGCATACCTTCTTTGGGTATGCATCTTTTATTTCTTTTTGTATAGTCCATATCCTTGATGGTAACCTTGGAGAGAGAGTCATGATAGAACTTGGAGTTTTATTTTGTGAGTGGATGGAGATGATTGCTATCTTCTAGTGTGGAAGTATAGCATGTGAGTGGACGTGTACGTGATCTTGATCATGAGAGTATGACAAGTTTCTAATCAAGGGTCAAAGAATTTGACAGAACTCAAAGCAAAGTCAAACTGCATATGAGGGTTTGATCATGAAAATCTAACTTTGGCCTTGGTAGGAATTTTTTAATTTGTGGAGACAAGCCATTGTGCTTCTTTTTTTTTTGAAAAGAAATCCCAAGTACTTTGCAAGGAAGAGCATGGTTCTATTCATCCAATCATATCACATTCGTCAATTACTTAGATAGCATGGGCTCCCTATGATAATGATTGTTCACAAGAACCATAGAGAACGCAAGGAATAAGGAGTATTCAAATTTATTCATGAAAGCGCATGGAGTGCAAGGCCCTTCTTTGCATTTTGATTTGGAGTTGAAGTTTTAGATCTGAATTCATTTGAACAAGGAGGTGTGAGTTTAGGATGCAAACTGGCATGATGGATGATGCAGGGCTGTAAGGGCTTCAATGGTTCGGTAGACCCTAGGGTCAATCGGCTGTCCTCGTAGTGGCCCATCAAGTCCTGTCTTGGGCATGTTGTACGATGCTGGTCCGTTGATGTTGTGCGTCATGTTGGGGCAGAGATCTCAAGTGAGTTTTCTCCTTGTGCTTTTGAGAGATCTCCTCCACACTTATTCTTGTATCTATTTTTATTCAACAAAAGAACAAAAGGTGGAAACAAGCAAAGACTCTGCCAGTTGTAAATACCGGGGAGTCTAAACTTTTATTGAACAAGCAATTGAAAAGCCTAATTTTATTTTTACTTTTTATTTTATTCTATTATTTTATTTTATTTTATTTTTTATCATGGCAAGCTAGGCGTGACAGGTAACTTAGCAGGGTGGAAGCATGACATGAGGATGCATGAGTTATGGGATTACTTACCCGAGAACTCGCCAAGCATGAACGATAAGACAATAGCCAAGCTTGGTGAAGCAAAGTTCTGCATTTTGTTCTGCTTAGTTCGTCGTGCATCTGTCCTCCATGGAACCAAGGAGCATTGCATGTGTGTTGGGTTGTTGCACGTTGCTGAAGGTTGTTTTCTTTTTATCCCCTGCAAAAGGTTAGTGAACAACAAATGCTCGAGGCATGTTTAAAGAATTTTGAAGGGATTTCATCTTTGCCTTGAGATTAGTTGTTCACGTCCATGCTGTAAGGAAAAACAAATTTGAAGGTTCAAAAGCCATGGATCCCAGATTACTTACCATTTTTATTTTTTCCAAGAGAGAGATATACTTTTTTTTCAAAGGGTATTTATTGCTATTCACCAAATTTTTATATTTTTTTTAGCAAAACTCAAACAAGGCTGGGACAAAACTGCATGAACATAAAGGGGCATTTTGGCAAAATACTCACGGTACACCTCGAAAGGTGGTTTGTGCCTCCTTTGTATGTTGTGCATTTTTTTTTGAAGTGCATCTCGGGCCTTGATTTACCTCCAGTATGAATTTAGCTTCAGGACTTCCCTATCCGTTTGAAGTCTTCCCTGGAGGGGTTAGTCTGCAAAATATATACATCCAATGCCTATGAAAATATAAACTCTGGAGGTTCATTAACCAAATTTGACACGAAGTCTCATTTGATCAATGATCCCAAGCACTAGGCTAAAAACAGAGCATACCAAAAAAAATAGGCAAAGATTGTATGCATTTTGTAAAATCAAGCTATGTTCAAATGGAGATAAATATGAGTGAAGGATTGGTGAACATTGACTTACCTTGGCACATACCTGAGTATACTTACCAGCAGCATATATGGATGGAAGTCTTGGAGTTGCTGTAGTGGTGGCATGCGCATCTGGTTGTCAATGGCTCCTCCCTTTTGATGCAAGCTGAAACGGAGGAGGGTACCATGCCAACTCAGGTGAATAATCAAGGTCAGGTCGTAAACACAACTAGTGTGTAGAAACCATAGACCCTGGTGGCATGATCCATTGGCATAATGGAGGTACAAAGTACGTCTCCTTTCTTTGCATATGAGCATGTGCCAAATGGGGTGGAGTAGCAAAGCCATGGATCGTGAGAGGAACATTCCTCTTCCTTGCGTGCGTTTGGGCAGCTAGCGATGCTATGCAAAGCTGGCAGCGGATGAGAATTTGTGGCAGAACCACCTGAATTATCCCGGCTTCAAGTGCGCTGGCCATCACCATAAAGGCAACACCGACTCAAACGCACTTCAAACGGAACAATTCTTGGTCTATCGGGTAACGTCCCGATACAACCACCGGATCTCGGATCGAACAAGCATACCCCGCACGAAGGCGAGTCTAGAGATATTACAACCATATATCTTACAACACAGGCATAGTAGTTATTACAACAAGTTCAAAGTATTATTATAGGTCCAAACTCAGTAAAATGTTATACAAGACATAAGTTTAAAGTTCAGAGTTTAAGTAGCGGAAAGAAAACACGACGGCTACAACACGTCGCAAAAGGATAGCAAGCTAGCCCAAGCAAGGTATCACTCGTCGGGGTCATTGCCGGCCAGAGACGGATCCAACTCTACGGACCAGCCATAGGGCAAAGAGCAGGGCCAAGTCAGACTAGCGGTCTGGTCCTCAAAACTCATACCTAAAACAGGATTCAATAGCAAGGCTGAGTATACTAATACTCAGCAAGACTTAACCATCAATGGATATACTTAGTCCACTTAGCTAGACTATGCAGGGTTCTGTAAGGCTCTGGTTTTCCTTTTGCTACTAGGATTACCGGTCCTATCCACTCACCGGTCCGATCAGCTACTAGGATTACCGCGTACCATATTTACGGCATGTGGCTAGTACGTTCAAACACTTAACCACCGGTACCACACACCGCGACCTTAGCAGAATTCATCAACACGGACGGGGTCTCACCCAAGGTCATGATATCAAACATGACCCTGTCCTACGTCCTTATAGTGATTGCAGATAAAAGAAAACAAGCAACTCCTATTAAGCTCGCGAGTGACAGGCAATCACTCGACTTTTTCCGGTCCTCTTAGCATAGCAATTACTCGAACTCAACTACTCAAGTCTAGTGTTCAGTACATAGGTTCCTAGGATCATGCATCTAGGGTTTTAATTCAAATCCTAAGAACTGTAAATGCACAAGTAAGTAGTATATAAAGTGCATAATTTGAAATACTAGGTTTATATCCGGGGCTTGCCTTCGCGGTAGTCACTAGCTAACTCAGCCTGGGGCTCTTCCGGACTTTGGTCCGGGTCTTCAGTCAGTGTAGCGGCGTTCACCTGGGCTTCTTGATCACCTCCTTCGGACTTCGGGATCAGCTCGTACATCCCGTCTGTTAGAACAGTCGTATCTATATGTGATGCAAGAAACGGTATTACAACATACACACTTCGCGATAAAGTTGCAGTCTAACAATTAGCAAACATAACTTAGCATATGCGCAGTCGTTTATAGAGTAGTTATTTAACATGTCTTACTACACAAAACAACATGATTAACCTCACAAAACAACTTTATTATCTTCACAAAGTAAGTTTTAGTTAGTTCACATAGCATGTAAATCATGGTTTGCTAAGAATTAAGTATCTCAGTACACAACCAGCATTTAAATTCAGCAAAATTACTTCAAATAGGAAGTACAGGGAGCAATATATCCTGTAAATTTCATACCATTTCATGCAGCCAATTATTCAGAATAAAATATTTACTCAGACATCACCTAGAACACGATTAAATTCTACAGACTAAACTAGAGTAAATCAGAGGCTATAAATTTAACAGGATATCGATACAGAGCTAACACAGCTACTGCAAATTTTTCAGAATTTATCTAGGCATTTTCAAAGTTCACTGATTTGAATTCTAGAGTTCATGTCATTTTTACACTTGGACCCCTGGAATCAAGTTTCTAAATTACGAATAGGTCCTTCGCCGGGAAACAAGAACAGAGCCACCGTTTCGGCTCGGATTCCGGTGAAGTTCGGCACCGGCAGTGTGGGAAAGGTGGGGGAAAACGATGAGGAGCTTGAGCTGCACCTTTTGGTGGCCCTGGCTCGGTGGGGGATGGTCGGAAGGGGGCTCGTCGACGGAGAGCAGCGGCGGTCGGCGTAGGGGATCGGTGGCGAGGATGCTCTGGCGGTCGAGGGTGAAAGAGGAGTGGCCGTGGAGCTGCGCGAGAGCGAGATGGAGCTGAAGGCAGGGTTTGCGCGGGCGGAGCGGCCATGGAGAAGCGGGGCAATGGTGAGCTCGAGCTCGCCGGCGTTCGGGTGGGCGGTGGCGGCGTTCTGGGGGTTTGGGGCGGGGAACTGGCGAGAGAGCGAGGGGATTGGAATGCGGGGGTTCTCCTGGTGCTGAAGCGCGCGAGAGAAGGGGGAGCCGGGGCTCTTCCCTGAGCTTGCCACGGCGGCGACGAGGTGGCGGCCGCGGAGCACGACCGGGGTAGCGTGGCGAGGGAAAGGGGGCTCCAGCGCGGTTGGAGTGGGGCCAGGGGGTTGCGTGGGTGCCGCGTGTGGTGGTGGGCAGCAGGAGGTGGCCTGCGGCCCACCCTCGGCGGTGGGCAATGCCGCTCTACGCAGGCGGCAGAGGAAGCAGAGAGGCAGAGAGGAGGAAGACACATGCTGGACCTGTTTGCAATTTCAGAAAAGTTTAGGGTTGGTACTGTAAAACAAAAATAACTCCTAAACTAGGGCTCAAATGAAAAAGTGCCCAACATGAAAGTTGTTCAACTTTTCAAGATCTACAACTTTGATGTTGTGCAAAATTTGATTTGACCAAAGGTTGAAAGGTTATTTTGAAAACATAGAAAGGATTTTGAATTTAATGGTCTTTCATCTTTTCCAAAGCAAATTCATCTTAATTTCAGACTGAAAAGTAAAATTTCCTGCCATGTAATGATTACACTGAATTTTACAATGAAACCCTCCACAAAAGCAATATTTACCCATCTTATTCAAATTAAATTATAGGAAGGTCCTTGCATCAAATCATATTTACACAATTAACCTTATAATTTTTTTAAATAAGACCCTTGTTTAAGCAATTAAGCACATGATGCATAAAATAAATACAGTTCTACTGTGCAGACACCTAGGGTGTCACAGCCTTCCCCCCTAAAAGGAATCTCGCCCCGAGATTATAGTTAGATTAAGGACGGAAAGATTTGGTACCTGGATTGGTTCTAAGAAAGTCGGGAAAATTTCTTTGGAGATAAGTTTCAGTCTCCCAGGTGGCTTCTTCCTCAGTATGGTGATTCCACTGGATTTTGTACATTCTAACTTTCTCCCTTCTAGAACTTCTTTCTTTGGTGTCAAGAACTCTGATTGGATACTCAGCATAAGATAGATCGGTTTCAATTTCAATATCTTGTGGTTTAATGATCTCAGTGGGCACTTTGATGCACTTCTTGAGTTGAGAGATATGGAAGACATCATGAATGGCGGCCAACTGAGAAGGAAGACGGATTCGGTAAGCAACTGGACCACAAGTTTCGATGATTTCAAATGGTCCGATGTATCGGGGTGCTAATTTCCCTTTTATGTCGAAGCATTGAACACCTCTAGTAGGAGATACTCACAGATATACGAAATCCCCTACCTTGAATTGTAAAGGTTCTTTTCTTTTGTCTGCATAACTTTTCTGTCTTGATTGGGCTGTTTTAAGATTAGTGTGAATAACTTTGACTTTCTCTTCTGCCTCAGTGACTAGATCTTGCCCAAATACTTTGCGTTCTCCGGCTTGTGACCAACTCAAAGGAGTTCGACACCTTCGACTGTATAATGCTTCAAATGGTGCCATTTGCAAGCTGGATTGATAACTGTTATTATATGAGAACTCTGCCAGTGCTAGGCACTTATCCCAGTTCTTGCCATATTGAATAGCACATGCCCTCAACATATCTTCAAGGATTTGATTGATTCATTCAGTTTGCCCATTTGTTTGTGGATGATAGGCTGAACTACGAATCAATTTGGTTCTAAAGGATTCTTGCAATTGTTCCCAGAAATGTGCAATGAACTGCGCCCCACAATCAGAAATGATCGTCTTTGGAACTCCATGCAGACGGACAATCTGGTCGAGATAGATCTCTGCATACTTCTTGGCAGAATAAGTCGTATGCATAGGAATAAAATGAGCAGTCTTGGTAAGTCTATCAACGATTACCCAAATAGAATCATGCTTCTGAGAAGTGTTGGGTAAGCCAACGATAAAATCCATACTGATGTCCTCCCATTTCTAGGATGGAATTGGTAAAGGTTGGAGAGCACCAGCTACTTTTAAGTGACTAACCTTAACTCTTTGACAGACATCACACTCAGAAACATATTTGGCGATCTCTCTTTTCATTCGAGTCCACCAGAAATTCTGTTTAAGATCCTGGTACATCTTAGTACTACCGGGATGAATAGAAAACTTCGATAGATGTGCCTCATCAAGGATTTGTTTTCTAAGCTGGTGATTCTTGGGTACCACAAGACGAAATTCAAACCACAAAACTCCTTTATGATCCACACGGAAACATTTGTACTTTGCTTCTCCCTGGGATAGCTTTTCCTTGATGATTTTGATACCTTCATCATGTAATTGTGCCATGATGATGCTATCATGAAGTGTAGGCTCGACAGCTATATGGTTCAAACTTCCTTGAGGTACCATTTCTAGGTTTAGTTTCATCATTTCCTGGCATAGAGTTTCGTTGAATGGCTCTACAGATAGACAATGGCATTGTGACTTGCGGCTGAGTGCATCCGCAACCACATTAGCCTTTCTTGGATGATAGTGCACTTCTAGATCATAGTCCTTTATCAATTCTAGCCAGCGTCTTTGTCTCATGTTGAGATCAGCTTGGGTGAAGATATACTTGAGGCTCTTATGGTCAGTGTAAATGTTACAATGAGTTCCCATAAGATGATATCTCCAGAGCTTAAGAGCATGTATGACAGCTTCTAACTCCAGATCATGTGTTGGATAGTTCTTCTCATGATTCCGGAGAGCTCTTGATGCATAAGCGATCACCCGGTTGTCTTGCATAAGTACACAACCAAGTCCCGTACCAGAACCATCACAATAGACATCAAAAGGTTTGGTACTGTCCGGTGTAGCCAGCACTGGAACAGTAGTTAGTCACGCTTTGAGAGTTTAAAAGGCTTCTTCACATTTATCATCCCAAACAAATTTCACTCCTTTCTTTAATAACTCCGTCATAAGTTTGGCTATTCTAGAAAAATCAGTAATGAATCGATGATAGTATCCAGCTAAATCGAGAAAACTGCAAATCTGATGGACTGAAGTAGGAGGTTTCCAATCCATCACTTCTTGCACTTTAGTTGAATTAACCGATATACCTTCACTGGAGATAGTATGGCCCAAAAATTTCACACTATCCAGCCAAAATTCACACTTGGAGAATTTGGCATACAGGTGATGATCTCGTAATCGCTGAAGAACGATGCATAAATGCGAAGCATGATCTTCTTTATTCTTGGAGTAGATCAAAATGCTGTCGATGAACACCACGACGAATTTATCAAGCTCCGGCATGAAGACTGAATTCATCAGGTACATAAAGTATGCCGGGGCATTGGTAAGACCAAAAGACATAACCAGATACTCATAGAGTCCATATCTGGTCGAGAAAGCTGTTTTTGGAATGTCACAGGGATTGATCTTTATTTGATGGTAGCCAGAACGAAGATCGATCTTAGAGAAAATCTTGGCTCCAGCTAACTGATCAAACAGGATATCAATGCGGGGAAGATGATACTTGTTTTTAATAGTGACCGCATTGAGTGGTCGATAGTCAACACATAGCCTCAAACTGTTGTCCTTCTTCTTCACAAACAGGGCTGGACATCCCCATGGTGAAGCACTCAGACGTATAAAACCCTTGTCAAGAAGGTCTTGAAGTTGGATTTTCAATTCTGCCAACTCATTTGGAGGCATACGGTACGACCTCTTAGAAATAGGGGCGGTACCAGGTTGAAGCTCGATAACGAATTCAATATCTCTATCAGGGGGCATTCCAAGCAAGTCATCTAGAAATACATCCGCATACTCACACACAACAAGAATATCTTCAATTTTAATTTCTTTTATGGCATAGGCACAAGAGTGGAAGCACTCTCGTTGTGGCAGATAGAGTATGGTGGCTCCTTGATAAGGTGAATCTATCTCAATAGCTCGTGAAGAGATATCTAACAGTACTTTATGTCTAGTTATCCAATCCATGCCCAAAATAACATCCATGCCTTCTAAGTTTAATAAGATCAAATATGTCTTTATCAATTTGCTACCCAACTTAATTGGCACATGTCTAATGATTTGATTGGAAGCTATCTTCCCACCAGGGGTTGCTATCATGTAGGATCTCTTGGTATGACAAAAATTCAATCCTACCCTTGTTCCAAATTTGGCACTTATAAAACTATGAGTTGCACCAGAATCAAATAATATGACTGCGGGTTTATTGTGGATAGAGAAAGTACCCGACATGACTGGTGCTCGTTCAGGAAGCTCTGCAAGAGTAGTGAAATTAACTCGCCCCTGTCGGACTTGCCCCATTTGCTTCTTGCCCTTGCCCTTGTTGTTCTGGTTGGAGTTCTGCCCTGGATAAGACTTCTTGGGTTGCAGGCAATTTTTGGCGAAATGGGAAGTACTGCCGCAATTGAAACATCGATTGTCACCATTCTCGCGATTGAACTGTGGGGCATTTGGCCTTGGGCCAAACTGCTGCGGCTACTGAAAGACTGGAGGTCTGAATCCTCCCCATTGCTGAGGCGGCCTAAAAACAAACCTGCCCGTTGGGGCATTTCTCTGTGGAGCTCTTGGTGGAGTATTCTGCACCAGACGATACCTTGATGGCTGAGCACTCGAGGGTCCCGTTGGTGCCTTTCGCTTCTTCTCGGCATGGTGCGCGGCGATACAATCTTCTTGAGTAATGGCCATGTTGACCAGCTCATTATAAGTATCTGGCTGAACAAGGTTCAGGCGTTCCTTGAGCTTGGTGTTGAGGCCATGATGAAAACGGTCGCGCTTCTTGGCGTCAGTATCCGCATGATGGCCCGCGTACTGGCACAAATGATTGAAGGCCTGTGCATACTGAAGAACAGTGCGGGTCCCTTGATTCAAAGCCAAGAATTCATTCAACTTCCTCTCAATTAGTCCCTCGGGAATATGATGTGTCCTAAAGGCATTCCGGAATTCCTTCCAAGAGATAACATGTCCAGCAGGCTGCATAGCACAATAGTGATTCCACTAAATGCGAGTGGTGCCACAAAGCTGCTGGGCGGTGAACTGAGCCTTGTTCGCATCAGCACAAGGTACTGCTAGCAAGGCAAACTTGGACTCAATAGTACGGAGCCAAGCATCGGCGTCCAATGGTTCATCAGTCTGGCTGAACAGCGGAGGTTGGGTAGCAAAGAATTCCTGGTAACCCGCTGGTTGCTCATCACGTCCTCCACGCTGCTACTGGCGTGGCGGATTCTGCTGCCCTTGCACCAGCTGACGAAGCAATTCAGTTTGCATGGCCATTAGTGCGGCCAGATTCGGTGGTGGTGGCGGTGGCTGCTGAGATCCACTGCCAGTTTCATGGCCGAAGCCTTCGGGCGATCCACGGGTATGACCAACAATCTGTAATTATGGAAGACATCCATTAGATACATTATCCTTGCTTCCAAAATCAATGGTATGTGCAATGATCATACATTGGACAACAAAACAAAATCAGCAGAATTTAACAAAATGCGGTGTAACACAATATGCACAATACACATTTGCTCAACCAACATAGCTCAAAATTGGTCAGCTGTTAGATAACTTCATACTCTACCATTTCGGTATTCAACTCCCGAAGCAAAACAGTAGGAAAGGTAACCTAAAAATTCACTTTGCGTCGTTCTGTGCTATGCTGTTTTTCAACGGGGATCATGGTAGTGTTTTGTCTATAAATATAGCTACACAGATCCAAATAGGCTAAAATTTGGTGAGCACTAGGTTACAAAATTTGCAACAACTTTGGTATTCATCAAACAGCCTAAAAATGCACAGATGAAGAGATAAAAATTCGGCAAGCAGAAAGGTCATGATTTCCAAACTGGTAGTCACTACTTATATTACATCCAAGGTAGTCTTTATATTACAAACCTAGCATCACACTTCCTTACCACATATGCTACAACAAGTGGTACTCCTTCCTATGGCTATTTTACAACATTTCATTCCCTATTTACTTATACTACAACAAGGAAGATCACATGCTATCTAGGACAATCCTAAGATGCCTTGAAGTCGTCGAGATTGCCGACAGAGGAAGCACTGCCAGAGGAAGAGTCGTCCGGCTGAGGGTTAGGCTCGGCAGGCGCGTGCTCGGAATCTATCTCTGAGACTCCCTCAATCTCCTCTGGGTCTTCTTCTTCTGCTGCAGGCTCGGCTGGGACAACTGGGGGTATTGGCTACTCATAGAGCATACCAATATGGTCTATAGCATCACCCAGCTCCATTTGGAGCTTGTGAACCTGCTCCTGAAGAAAAGCAATCACCGTGTTGCGCTGCACTATTTCAGCACCATGCTCCAGAACCTGAAGCTCGTACTGTGCAATGGTGTTATCTCTCCCAGCAACAGCCTCATTAAGCCCCTGAATCTGAGTGTCTCTCAGGCTAAGACCTCGCTGAAATGTCTGGGCCAAGTCCATCACCTGATCCATGTGCCTCTGCTGAAGGACCTGATAGCGGTACTGGGCATTCATATACCTAATCACCGCCTGGATAGTCTCATCAGCCACATCTCCAGATAAGTGACCAAAGTGGGTGGTTCTGAAGAGCCACTCTGCGCTGCCAGCATTGACTGCCGGAAACAAGCCAATAGGATAAGCGGCCACTTCATTCGGATGGTGCTCACAGAAGGTGGTAATAGCTTTGAGGGTTGTTGTCTCAAAAGCGTCCACAAGGCGATATCCAACCACCTCAATCTCAATAGGCGGCCAAGCCAAAGTATGGTGCTGAGGAATGGTCATGGTGGCACTGCACTTCTGAACTCCATCCTCAGAAAACTGTCGTCCCTTGTACCGGGGTGGTTCTGGGTAGTGGAAAATACGAAGCGTATCCCACAAAATCATAGGAAAGCCCTCCCAGTACAGGCAATCAGTATGAGCATATCCATCATCATCCCAGAAGATACTCGGAAGGTCCGCCATCTGAATCAAAAGGATTCAAATGTGAGTTATATGATTATCTCAAGACTTCTCAAATAAAGCTTTTAAGAAGGCTGCGGAAAAATGTGATTCTGATTCAAAAGATTATATGGTTTCACAAGACTTAGGAAGTAAACAAACCACAATTGGTACTGGTTCATCAGTTGGAATTCTTTGGAATGAAAAGATCATTATAACATCAAGATGGGGCTAAGGATGAAGGCATGACTCAATTCCATCTTTTACATCCAAGAAAGTCTAAGTGTTTCAACAAACATGCTCCTAATATCAAGTTTTGACTCAACTTATTGTTTAAGCATACTAAGACATATTCATGATGACCCACGCTAGAAATTTCTTAAAAAGTCTCATGTAACAAATTCAAATTCTAGGAATCAAATCAAACATCATCAAACTATGCATGCACGATCTATTCGCCCTCACAAGATAAACAATTGCCAACTATTGTTGGGCTTACGCGGTTAGTACGGTGGCATAACATAGATACGTCTCTCCCTATAATATCTAGTCGATAAATTCTAACCATTATTAACTTATCAAATCGCGGTTAGTGTACCTGCAGAAGATTGGCAGAACATATATGTGCATTGAACCTTTCATGCCAGCACTCATGAAAGCGTTCCCATACATTACCGCTCACTATAGAAGCGACATCTATGCGTCCAACACTGCATGGACAGTGCTCATACGCTACCGGGGCAAAGTATTCACGGGGTACTTTTACTCCCAATATAATCGACCGATGGTCATTATATTGGCAGTAGCTCAAGTAGGCCACTGCTTGAGCGCAGCGTTCGGTTCGCATCGCCGACGGGAAGGTCAAACTCCCTTAGCTGACTGAGTATACTTTACTCATAATATAGTCAACTAATAGTTGGTATATTGGCAGTACCTCAAGTAAGCCACTGCTTGAGGGCAGCGTTCGGCTCGCATCACCGACGGGAAGGTCAGACTCCCTCAGCTGATTGAGGATCCTTACCTTCTTACCTTAGCGTAGGTGCGTTGTTACAGAATTTAAAAGATTGATTGTGCACAAAAGTAAGGTTTGACAGAAATGTAAAGTGTTGGAAGTCAGATATAAATAAACCATAAGTAGATAGCCACCTAGTAACTCCATTAAATTTCCCTAGGGCTTTACATTCTATGCACAGTCCTTAACAAAACCAACGTAGTTTTATAAATACTTTGTTGGTCCAATTTTATACGAAAATCAATTTTTAAGGTTCCAACACCTCTGGTGTACACTTGCAGCTCTGATATCAGCTGTGGCAGAACCACCTGAATTATCCCGGCTCAAGTGTGCTGGCCATCACCATAAAGGCAACACCGACTCAAATGCACTTCAAATGGAACAATTCGTGGTCTGTCGGGTAACGTCCCAATACAACCACCGGATCTCGGATCGAACAAGCATACCCCGCACGAAGGCGAGTCCAGAGATATTACAACCATATATCTTACAACACAAGCATAGTAGTTATTACAACAAGTTCAAAGTATTATTACAGGTCCAAACTCAGTAAAACATTATACAAGACATAAGTTTAAAGTTCAGAGTTTAAGCAGCGGAAAGAAAACACGACGACTACAACACGTCGCAAAAGGATACCAAGCTAGCCCAAGCAAGGTATCACTCGTCGGGGTCATTGCCGGCCGGAGACGGATCCCACTCTACGGACCAGCCATAGGGCAAAGAGCAGGGCCAAGTCAGACTAGCGGTCTGGTCCTCAAAACTCATACCTAAAACAGGATTCAACAGCAAGGCTGAGTATACTAATACTCTGCAAGGATTAACCGTCAACGGATATACTTAGTCCACTTAGCTAGGCTATGCAGGGTTCTGTAAGGCTCTGGTTTTCCTTTTGCTGAAAAGCAACAAAGAGCAGGATCCTTAATTTCACATTTTAGCTTTCAATATTCTAGTTGATTAACCATTCTATGTAAGCAACAAATTCTAATCAACCATGGTAGAATTTTAGTCAAACATCAAGATTGATCATAATAATATTACTCTTATTACTCTGTGTGGCAAAGGGATCAAGTAGTCTCAATATCCGCGAGAGATGGACGATTCGAATCGGATTCTCGACCTTGCAAGGTAAACCTAACACACACGTTTGGAACACCGTCGGGTCGTTCCCAAACAACCATTGACCTTTCATTCCGGCTTGTGGATAGGGTCACTCTCCCCGACTACAGGGCACTAACTTCCTCCCTGCATCCATGGTGTTGCGCAACATAAACATAAAAACCTATCTCTAAGAGAGAGTGAAAGGTATATCCACTCACCGGTCCGATCAGCTACTAGGATTACCGCGTACCATATTTACGGCATGTGGCTAGTACGTTCAAACACTTAACCACCGCTACCACACACCGCGACCTTAGCAGAATTCATCAACACGGACGGGGTCTCACCCAAGGTCATGATATCAAACATGACCCCATCCTACGTCCTTATAGTGATTGCAGATAAAAGAAAACAAGCAACTCCTATTAAGCTCGCGAGTGACAGGCAATCACTCGACTTTTTCCGGTCCTATTAGCATAGCAATTAGTCGAACTCAACTACTCAAGTCTAGTGTTCAGTACATAGGTTCCTAGGATCATGCATCTAGATTTTCAATTCAAATCCTAAGAACTGTAAATGCACAAGTAAGTAGTATATAAAGTGCATAATTTGAAATACTGGGTTTATGTTCGGGCTTGCCTTCGTGGTAGTCACTAGCTAACTTAGCCTGGGGCTCTTCCGGACTTTGGTCCGGGTCTTCAGTCAGTGTAGCGGCATTCACCTGGGCTTCTTGATCACCTCCTTCGGACTCCGGGATCAGCTCGTACGTCCCGTCTGCTAGAATAGTCGTATCTCTATGTGATGCAAGAAACGGTATTATAACATACACACTTCGCGATAAAGTTGCAGTCTAACAATTAGCAAACATAACTTAGCATATGGGCAATCATTTATAGAGTAGTTATTTAATATGTCTTACTACACAAAACAACATGATTAACCTCACAAGACAACTTGATTATCTTCACAAAGTAAGTTTTAGTTAGTTCACATAGCATGTAAATCATGGTTTGCTAAGAATTAAATAACTCAGTACACAACCAGCATTTAAATTCAGCAAAATTACTTCAAATAGGAAGTACAGAGAGCAATCTATCCTGTAAATTTCATACCATTTCATGCAGCCAATTATTTAGAATAAAATATTTACTCAGACAGCACCTAGAACAAGATTAAATTCTACAGACTAAACTAGAGCAAATCAGAGGTTATAAATTTAACAGGATATCGATACAGAGCTAACACAGCTACTATAAATTTTTCAGAATTTATCTAAGCATTTTCAAAGTTCACTGATTTGAATTCTAGAGTTCATGTCGTTTTTACACTTGGACCCCTGGAATCAAGTTTCTAAATTACAAATAGGTCCTTCGTCGGGAAACAAGAACAAAGCCGTCGTTTCGGCTCGAATTCCTGGTGAAGTTCGGCACCGACGGTGAGGGAAAGGTGGGGGAAAATGATGAGGAGCTTGAGCCGCACCTTTTGGTGGCCCTGGCTCGGTGGGAGATGGTCGGAAGGGGGCTCGTCGACGGCGAGCAGCGGCGGTCGGCGTAGGGGATCGGCGGCGAGGATGCTCCGGCGGTCGAGGGTGGAAGAGGAGTGGCCGGGGATCTGTGCTGAGAGCGAGGTGGAGCTGAAGGCGGGGTCTGCGTGGGCGGAGCGGCCGTGGAGAAGCGGGGCGACGGTGAGCTCAAGCTCGCCGTCGTTCGGGTGGGTGGTGGTGGCGTTCTGGGGGTTTGGGGCGGGGAACTGGCGAGAGAGCGAGGGGATTGGAATGCCGGGGTTCTCCTGGTGCTGAAGCGCACGAGAGAAGGGGGAGCCGGGGCTCTTCCCCGAGCTTGCCACGGCGGCGGCGAGGTGGCGGCCGCGGAGCACGACCGGGGTAGCGTGGCGAGGGAAAGGGGCTCCAGCGCGGTTGGAGTGGGGCCAGGGGGTTGCGGGGGTGCCGCGTGTGGCAGTGGGCAGCAGGAGGTGGCCTGCGGCCCTTCCCCGCCACCAGCTCTGCACCGGCGGCAGAGGAAGCAGAGAGGGAGAGAGGAGGAAGACACAGGCTGAACCTGTTTGCAATTTCGGAAAAGTTTAGGGGTCCTACTGTAAAACAAAAATAACTCCTAAACTAGGGCTCAAATGAAAAAGTGCCCAACATGAAAGTTTTTCAACTTTTCAAGATCTACAACTTTGATGTTGTGCAAAATTTGATTTGACCAAAGGTTGAAAGGTTATTTTGAAAACATAGAAAGGATTTTGAATTTAATGGACTTTCATCTTTTCCAAAGCAAATTCATCTTAATTTCAGACTGAAAAGTAAAATTTCCTGCCATGTAATGATTACACTGAATTTTACAAAGAAATCCCTCCACAAAAGCAATATTCACCCATCTTATTCAAATTAAATTATAGGAAGGTTCTTGCATCAAATCGTATTTACACAATTAACCTTATTATTTTTTAAAATAAGACCCTTTTTCAAGCAATTAAGCACATGATGCATAAAATAAATACAGTTCTACTGTGCAGACACCTTGGTTGTCACAGAATTATGGCAAGGCTTTGCAAGCGTGCAAGAGCAAGGTTGGGTGGAGCCAAGTGGTGAAATGTTTTTCTGCTGAAGTGTAATGCCACATCTTGAAGGCGTGCACACAAGACAACCTTTGATGTGTGTAGAACTAGCTGGCTCACTCTCAGTCCCTTCCTTTCTTACTCCTCTTTTTTTATATACCCTCTTTCTTTTTCTCTCTCTTTCCTTTTTTTCTCTTTTTTACTCACTCTTTTTTCTTCTTCTTTTCTTCATATCTCTTTTTTTTGCTAATACCAACTTTGGTACGGATGGATCTTATTGCGGGTTGATTACCAATCTCCCCCCACACTTGGATTGTGTCATACGACAATAAATCAAGTGTGCGGTGTTGGTGCCTCCTTCAGAGTGTGCTCCATCGCAGATGTACCAAAGTGTTGGTGCAATCCCCATGTTTCCGGCCATCGTATGTCCCCTGTTCTTCTTAATCTTAACCTGCAATGGTTAGGGCCAAGAATACCCGAAGGTGCATACTAAACTGAAAACATGTTCATGCTTATTATTATAAAGAAGGAACTTTTTATATATATTATATATATTCTCTTTTTTTTATAATCCAGGTTGTCTCCCGGTAGCGCTTCGTTTAAGGTCGCGAGCTTGACCATGGGGGCCTCTTCCTGCAGCTATCAACAGGTGGTGTAGCCTCCACCTTTACCACCATCCGTCGATTGTGCTTAAGCTACAGGGTTAGTGTGATAGCGCAACCACAAAATTTACAATGCTTACGATAAACATAGGCGTCTACAACCAGCATTCTAAAGATTTTGCTAGAGAGAGCAAGGATGGCTGTAGCTCGCGAAAGCATTCGTGGTGCAACGAATGGCTGACTCTGGAGGGGTGCTAAAAGAGCATGGTGGTAGTGTTTCAAGGATGAAGCTACCATGCTCTTCTATGGAATCTTTTTCTTCGTACTCTAGAGACAGTGGAATCTTTTTCTTCGTACTCCAGAGACAGTGCCTCACTGAATTCCCTAGCCCAAGGGTTCTCTGTCTCAAGCGGTTCATCGTGGACGATCATGGTTGTATCTTGATTATGATCGAGAACAAAACAATGTGGGCTAGTGGGACGAGGCTCGAACTCGATCTAGGATGATGTGGTTTGCACCATCATCTCAAGCTGGTTCTGCTTGGGAAAAGGCTTCGCCAAGGGATTTTCTAAGCAAGGTGTGGCGAAAGTCGTTTTCCCAAGTTTCTCGAATAGGCTCCATAGAGGTGTATGATGAAGGTTGTCTGGAGGGCAGCCTATGAGAAGATCAAAATCGAGTACATCAAAGATGTGAAAGTCAAGGTTGACCTCGGTTTTGTCTATAGTGATTGGCATGGCACTTGTGACCCCTCGACACTCAAGAATGTGTCCAAAGGGACAACTTTCTAAGAGTTTGCCGGATGGTTTTAGCGAAATACTACCCAAGAGAGAGTGTGCCAAGTGCCATGGCATGATATTGCCCTCTATGTTGGGGATAAGCTGGGCATTCTACGGCGGTTCCCCTTATGGAACATGGAATGGTCGTGGAGGGTGACTCAATCCAAACTGCTTCTGAAAAGTCTATTATTCTATTTGACAATTCCTCCCTGATGTCCTCTTTGAGAAATGCTTCATCGAGAGGAGGAGAAGCAATGTTTGGAGAGAAGAATGGTGATGTAAGCATCGTCTCTTCGAATGGGTTGTGATCATCATGATGCTCCTCCATTGGATTTTCCATGTAAGAGATAGGAGAAGTTTCCCCGGATTCATAACTAAGGCTCCCTTGTGATGATTTTTCTTGGAGAAGGTTTTCTAAAGAGGAGCCTAGAAGAAGATCAAAATCTACGATCGGGTAGATGTGGAAGTCTAAGCAAACCTCGATTTTGTCTATCTTGACCGGCACTACTCGTGCGATCCCCCGACATTCAAAGAATAGTCCTGAATGACTTCGAAAGAGTCTGTCGGTCGGGTCTAAAGGCATGCTTCCTATGAAGGTTTCTGCGAGAAATTCGGACATGATGCAAGCCTCGGCAGTGGGGTCATGAAGGGCTTCTACGACAGTTCCTTTTATTGAACAAGAAATGGTTGAGGAGTGTGAGCTAATCCGAAATGCTTCAGAAGAACGTATCATTCCCTCCAACCATTCCTCATTCATGGATTTTCTGGGAGAAGAAAGGGATGTCATAGGTCTCCTATCACAAAGGTAACTCGAGGTGTTTGTAAGGATTTCATAAAGATAATTCTCGAGTTGGGAAGAGAACTTCGAAGGTTGAATTACTTCTTCCTTCGATGTTCGTGGTTCGGGAGAGGGCTCGACAGACGAATCTAGGGATGTGGGAGGTGAAGGGCTGGATTCGGCTGATGAGGGCCTCTCATGGTGCAGTTGGGACTCGTGCTGGGGCTCGCAAGGATAGGAAAGAAGAGAAGAGTTTCTTAAAATGCAATCTACGATTTCCCTTCCTTCTGTTGGAGTTCTATGTGCAAACGATCCTCCAGCGGCAATATTGAGATCGTCGGATGAGTCCATGTCTAAACCCATGTAAAACATGTGCAAGGATACATCTTCGGGTATAGACCAGTCTGGGCATGAAGCTAAAAGGCGTGAGAATCTAGCCCAAGTTGCACCTATAGTCTCCTTCTCCATTTGTTCAAATGCAAGGATTTCACTTCGGAGAGAGGCTGTATGGGCTAAAGAAGAGAATGAGAGACAAAAGTCATCTCGGAACTCTTCCCAATCTTGGATCATACCCCTCACGTTGTGAGTGTACCATTGTTCTGCCTTCCCCGTGAGAGAGAAAGGGAACAACTTCCACTTCAAGGTCTCCTGTGACATGCCTGGTATTACCAAGCACAAACACAGTTCCTCGAACACTTGCAAATGAAGGTCGGGATCTTTGGTTTCTAAACCAGAGAAGGTTTGTGCCTGAACCATGGCAATGATGTGAGGATGAAGTTCATAGCCAGAAGTCGTGAAAGGCCTTGAAGAGGTTGATGGCTCTGAGAACTCATCCTAGGAGGTAGAGAGTTGGTGCATAGAAGAGGATGCCATGGTATTAGGATAAAATAAAAGAAAGGATAAAAGAAATGAAAAGATAAAAGAAAGGACACACGAGCAAACTAGGTTCGAAGATAACTACAACAACCGTTTCCTGGCAACGGCGCCAGAAATGCTTGTTGGTATTTCTTAACTCTTACAGAGAAGTTCGCAAGCGCACGGAAATACCGTTGTAGCACTTCACCCGGGAGTATTCAGGGTATCGTATTTTCCACGAGGAACGGGTGTGTAACTGTCTTCTAGCTAGATTACCTCGAAGATGATAAGAGATAGAGAGACCTTAGGGTAGTGTGGTTCTGATCTAAGGATAGGTTCAAGCGAAGATACACTAATGTTTCCACTCGCTCACTTCAGGCACCGGTTTGACCCTGGTCTGCCAAGGAATATCCGGTATCGCTCTATGTCGTACCCAGGCGGGGGGGGGGGGGAGTGCACTAACCACACATACTGTCTCCGCAGCGGACGGACAGGGCTGTCACCACCTGCCATCTACCCTACAATACTAGCTGAGTACGAGACAAACAAAGGTAATCGAAGGCCCAGACACCACGCCTATGCCTTCGACTACTACTCTAGAGTCGCGCAGGTTATCCCGTCTTTATCAGGGGCCCTCTTCTAGAGTATCTGCTACGAGAACGGACGATGCCTTGGTGATTATTTATCCTGAAAAGTTGCAGGAGTTGACGGTTGATTTTAGCACTTAAGGACCGTCAACAAAGCCCCGGAGCATAACTCCTAATTTGAGTATTCAATGGTTTATTTATGTATTTGTGCATTAAGTTTTCTAGGAGTTGAACACTACAACATACTATTTATTCTGTGATAGTATTTTAGCGACGGTTTCAAAAAATGTTAGCAACTTGCTCTCATGGATATTAAGCCCAAAAAACTGTAACGTTTTTTCAATTCTGTCACGATCGGGCCCAGTAAACTGTAACGTTTACACAAATCCGTCGCGAGCATAAAAAAAAATTATCATGAAAAAATTAAAAATAAAATGGCAACATGAGGAGTTTGAACCCAGCTCCCCAGCCACGTCACCCGCCCCGGCGCCCAGAATTAATCCAGCGTGGCCAAAAAATTGGGCGGACAGCGGGTCTCGAACCCGAGACCTGGAGTTTGGGAGGCGGCTGCATTACCACTGCACTACAAGTCCAGTTATGTTGTACTCAGAAGTTTGGCTTAGATATACTTAAACATATGGTTGAAGCACTTGGAAATTTCCCCGATTCAGATCCAGTCCAACAGCGCCGCCAGCCTCACGACCACTGGTCCCCGCCACGCTGTCGCCGCCCGCCTTCCCCGCCACCAGTACCCCGCCTCACTGTCGCCGCCGCCCACCACATCTTGCATCAACGGCTGCTAGAGGACGACATCAATGGCATAACTCGCTAGCCCACCATTGCCGCCGAGCGTCTCGTCGTCCAGCGACTGGCTGCACGGTGTGCGTGTGTGAGTCAAAGCAGCGTGAGGAAAAGAGAGTTCCAGCACGCGCCATTGCTGCTGCCACTCGTGCTACTAGATGCTGCAGTGGCTCGCTGGTGTCAGTGTTGGTGGCTACTGTGGCTAAAGCGGGCATTCCAAGGGCATCCAGTGACACTACATGTATGAAATTTCTTTTGATTTGTTGAATTTATAGCTTTGAATTAGTGTAAAGTTGTTGATTTGTGTATTTTTCTGCGATGCATTCTTAGATGGATCGGAGTTGGGTTCATGGCAGATTGTTTTCCACTGAACACATTGATGGTGTCAGACAGTTTATGAGCTTCATTCAAGGAAAATTCAGTGAGAGCGTTGAAATTTTGTGCCCGTGTGCTAGATGCCTGAATCAGAAGTATCTTTGTCAATCCCTTGTGAAGAAGCACATTTTGATGAATGGCATGGGCAGCAGTTATACTTGCTGGATTCATCATGGAGAGAGCTTTAATGTTAATGTTGTTGAGCACCCAACTGATGTTCATGACAATGCTGATCTTGCCGGTTCCAGCCATGGGGGAAATGTGAGAGAGGATGACAGTGCAGATCATGCTGGTTTCAGCCATGGGGAAAATGTGAGAGAGGATTATAGTGCTGATCATTTGGAAGGGCTTTTAGGGGACCTCCATGCTGCAGCAGAAGAAGAAGCAAGACAAGATGAAGAAAATGAGGATGGTGATGCAGAACCTCATGACAAAGACTCATTTTTGAAAATAGTCATGAAAGAGGCAAAATGTCAGCTTTATCCTGGATGTACCAAGTTTTCCAAGTTCGCCTTTGTGGTAAAGCTTCTTCATATGAAGTCACTATATAGGATAAGCAATTCTGCCTTTTCTGCAATATTGAAGCTATTGGCTGAAGCATTTCCAGAACAGAATATACTCCCCAAATCATATAATGAAGCATCTTGGATATGAATCAATACATGTGTGCTACAATAATTGCGTGTTGTTCAGAAAGGGCTATGCCAAGCTTGACAAATGTCCAGTTTGTGGCATGTCAAGATGGAAAGATGAAGAATGAAAGAAGATTCCATAGAAGGTGTTGCGGCATTTTCCATTGGCACCTAGGCTAAAGAGGATGTTTGCGACCAAAGAAGCATCAGAACAAGCACAATGGCACAAGTTGAAGCGGCAGCCTAGTGAGAATGAAATGGTTCACCCAGCTGATGGTGAGGCGTGGCATGATTTTTATAGAGAATTTCTGAATTTTGCAGACGATGCAAGAAACCTTAGGCTAGGCCTTGCTACTGATGGGTTCAATCCATATTCAGAAAAGAACACAAAATATAGCATGTGGCCTGTATTTGTGGTGCCATACAGCCTCCCACCTTGGGCATGCACGGAGGAGTTGAATTTCATGATGGCTTTGCTTATTCTAGGTCCTAAATGCCCCGAGAAGGATTTTGATGTATTTTTGGAGCCCCTTGTGGAAGATTTGCTTGAGCTTTGGACTGGTGTGCCTGCTTATGATGCTCTTACTCGCAAAATGTTTAAGCTTCGTGCTGCAGCTTTGTGGTGCATCCATGATTATCCTGCTTTGAGCACTCTTTCAGGGCGTACGACAAAAGGGTATTTTGCATGTACTCACTGTGACAAGCACCCTCTTTCGAACGGCCTGAGGGGCAAAATTGGGTACTTTGGACACTTTTGTTTTCTTCCAGAGGGACATCCCTTGCGGAGAAACAATGAATTTGCTGGACTTCATGAAAGCAATGATCCACTAGGTGAATTCTTTATAGAAGAGTTGCTGGCTTAATTGGAGAAAGTTAAACATGTTAGGCCGGGGAAGATGCAAGGAGGTGTGAAGAGGAAGCATTCTGAATTCGAACGTGGTCATGTGAAAATTTGGAGACGGATGGTTAGTTTATGGAAGTTGCCATATTGGCATAAATTGAAGCTAAGACACAATCTCGATGTCATGCACATTGAGAAAAACATATGCGAGAGCCTGATTGCCACAATTCTCAATATAATTGGGAAGACAAAGGACACAGCTAAAGCTAGTCTTGATCTGAAAGATCTGGGAATTAAAGAGGAGCTGCAATTTAGAGAGGATGGAGATTCATGTGAGATGCCTCGTGCTCGATATACCTTGACCAATGAACAAAAGAAGGACTTTTGTGAATTTCTACGACAACTAAAGTTTCCGGATGGATTTGCTTCCAACATCTCAAGATGTCTAAATGGTGATGGGACCAAGGTACAAGGGCAAAAAACTCATGATTGTCATATTCTTTTGCAAAGAATCTTACCAGCTGCCATGAGAGGAATTTTGGACAATGATATCTATCTAGTACTAGCAGAGTTAGGGAGATTTTTTAGGGAACTCCGCAGCAAAACCCTTCACAAGGATGTGTTGGTTGAATTGAAGCAAGAGATCCCTGTAATTTTGGTGAAGCTTGAGAAAATTTTCCCTCCTGCCTTCTTTGATGTGATGATGCACCTTGCTGTACATTTATCTGATGAAGCTTTGCTGAGAGGACCTGTGCAATATGGGTGGATGTACCCAATTGAGAGGCGGTTGTATACTTTGAAGCGCTACGTGAGGAACAGGTCACGACCTGAAGGTTCCATTGCCGAGGCATATATTGCTGATGAATGCTTGTCATTTTGCTCTAAGTACATGGATGATGTTGAAACAAGATTTAATTGGGAACCAAAAAATGTAGGTTTTTCTGATGAAGGGGCCTATAATGTTGATGTCTTTGGTCATGGAGTTCATTTTACTTCAGCGCCTCAATATGTTTATGATGAAAGTGACTTTGATCAAATGGTGTGGTATGTGCTGAACAACTGTAGTCAAGCTGAGAAATATGTTGAGTAAGTTCTAATAATCAATGCCTTGTATATATATAGATGAATCACTGTTAATATAAATCTTGTTTGACTCCAGATTGTTTTGTTTTTTTAGAATGTTTAGAGAAGAACTAGAGGGAGCAGGGGTATCTAACATTGAAAAATCGCTTCGGCTAGGATTCCAGAATTGGTTCAGGAACCATGTAAGCTCACATTCATACTATTTTAGCCATATTTTTACTATAGATTGTAATATATGTGTGTTGCACATTGACAGGTCATGAGGTTGAGGAATATTGATCAAGAAGAGGTGGATGATGATCTCTTTGCCTTGGCATGTGGTCCTGATTTCAGAGTCAAGAAGTACTCCTCATGCATTGTAAATGGTGTGCGGTTCAACACTATTGATCATGACAAGAATAAGAAGACCCAAAACAGTGGAGTAATGGCACAAGGGGCACATAATGGTCAGCCCATTGATTTTTTTTTGGAACCTTGAAAGAGATCATCCAGATAGAATATCTAGAGGATGTTAGGTTAGCAGTTTTGTTTAAATGTGACTGGTTTAAATTGGATGGGAAGAAGAATGGACTCAGAGATGATGGCTTTTTCAAAAGCATCAATATTGGAAGCCTATGGTACAAGAATGATCGTTTTATCTTGGCCACTCAGGCTAGAAAAGTTTTCTATTTGCCAGACACCAAGTGGGGAGAAAATTGGCAAGTTGTCCAGACTTTTGACTATAGGCATCTTTACAATGTGAGGGAAATTGAGAATGTACACTACAATGCTCCTGCATATCAAGAGGATGAGTCACGTGAGGAGGATAGTACAAGACAAGCAGTTTCAACACTACATATGACCAGCCTCTGAATAGAGATGATGAACAAGGCATTATGTTTGGAGCTGCTGATATTGCTCGCCTCGTGAAAGAAAGAGAGCAACAAGCACAAGTCAGTGATGACGAAGACGATGAGGATGACACACTACTGGAGTACTGCAGCGATAATGAAGGTGGTGCTGAAATTGACGTCGACAGTGATGATGAATAACAAGCAGTACTCCAACTGGGCATTTGTATCATGTTGTATTTGTTTAACAAGCAGACATTATACTGTTCCTGATCTGGGCATTTGTTTAACAAGAAGACTTGTTTTTCTTTAACAAGTAGAATGTCATCCTTGAAAAGAATGTACATGTTGTGTCCCATTGTCTTGCTTTGTGCAGAATGGACATACGATAATTTCTTGTCATATATAAACATGGCAGTTATCACACAGAACACAAATATACCAGTCAGGTTCAAGAGATCATAAAGTTTTCATTTCAAAGATCACACATAACACAAATATACACAGCCACAAGGACTAGAAGTTCATTTCTAAGATCACACTAGCACTAGAGGGTGTTATTGACACTTAGAGGGAACACAAGAACAGATATGGACAAAAGCATTGTGTCCCATCCACTACAATCCACCAAAATCAAGCTTCGACTATCATCTTGCGTGCATCCACTAGATGTTTCTTGCCTTCTTCGACGCATTTATCAGTGCACACTGAAGCTCATTCTTCTTAGCCTTTTCCTTTGCAAGCTCTTTCTCAAGGATACTAATCTTCACCTCTGCCCCTGCGTCCACCTTCTTCCTGGCCTTTTCCTTTGCAAGCACTTCCTGAAAAACACCTATCTTCACCTGTGATGCAGCTGCCTCATTGTGCAGGTCCCAGAAGATCATGTGAGCCTGCAAGATGTAAAAAACAAACTGATCAAAATAGTACAAGTAGTCGTCTATTTCTGAATGCAAACTTGGTATAAAAATTAGCAAACACAGTCATCTATTATAACTCTTTTAGTCTGATATCATTCAGCTCTACAAGGACCTCTTGATGGTATTCAGAGTTCTGACCTCTGTTTTGCATAGCAAACCACATTATATACAAGCTTTGCATAGAACTAGTAATTACAAACAACATGATAAGGGTTCCAGATCCAATACTTAATCTCATGATTACACTGGACACAAGCAGGCTGGACACAAAAAACTCTCTTCCAAATTACACTTCTTGGCATAAGCATTTAGCAACTAGCAATGCAGACTAGGTATAAAAATTCTGAAAAATTCAGACATATTGTTGAGGAGGATAACCTTCTCTGTAGCCATGGATGGCGAGGTCACCTTCTTCTTTGTAGCCTTCTCCTTCCCCATCTTGTGCAGAGACACCGAGCTTGTTGAGGAGGAGAGGGAATCGCGGCGGGCCTCCCGGCTACCATTACCGCATTGCAGCTGTGGTGGAGCTGCCCGCTTCTTGGGCGTGGAAGAAGAGGCGCCGGTCTTCCCTGCGCCTGGCTTCTTTCCCTTGGCCGGCTTCTTCCCCGCGGCCGGCTTCTTCCCCGTGTGCAGCTTCGTCCCCGCGCCCGGCTTCTTCCCCGGCAACCAACGGCTGGTCTTCTCCTCTCGGAGTTGCAGTTCCACCATAGCCCGGCGCTTCCGAGATGGCATCCACCGTGCGTCGCCGGATCGTGGAGGGAGACGAGGCGCGGCGGGTGGACTTGTCGCCATAGAGTGAGAGGAGGGTGCCAGAGAGGAAGAGGAGGGGGCGGAGAGATAGAGGTGAGGCGAAGAGATAGAGATAGAGGAAGAGGAGGTGAGGGGGCGGAGAGATAGAGAGGCGATGAGGCATCTTAATTATCTCACAGAAGGATAATGTGATAAATAAAATTGTCTATGGGACCTTGCCGAATTCACTCTCATAGTGCAATGGTACGGTTGTTGGTTTGGAACACGGAGTCCACAGTTCGAATTTGGGCGGTCGCCCGATTTTTTGATTTTTTTTCTGTTTAGTAAAAAAATTGCAGCATCCAGGTATCGAACCCGAGACCTGCAGCTACAACGCGCCAAGACAATACCACTACACCACTTCCGGATTTGGTCATCTTCGATGCATTTAATATATTAGTAAAGCTACCTCCCCACCTGTTGTGTCAGAAGAAGAACACAGGAATAGTTCGTATTTCCTTTTTTAATCTGCAATCAAATTTTGTATGTGGTTTTTCTCTGTCATACTTAATCCAAATTTGGTAATTTTTTTGGAATTTTTATAAAAATGCTATCTTTCCATTAATGACCTTTTTTAGTATAGATTCATATTTCGCACATGTTGTTTATATGTATTATCTTGTTCCTTATAAGTACAACAAAGAAAATATAAAAGTTTTCCATAACCATTAGCCATGAAACTTCGTATTTCGTAATATTAATGTGAACACAAGGTTATGATCATTTTTGAAAGGCATATGTGCTCAAACATGTTCTAAAGTATGGAAATCTTTAATGTTCAACTAACATTGTATGACACTATGTGCGAGATGTAGCCATTTATGAACAATGTATGTTCTTCCTTTATCGCCAACATCTCAAATTTTTATGACAAGTTTAGGGACCCAAATTATGTTTCCATGTCAATTTGTAGGCTGTTTAGACCATATTAAGATGTCATTAGAATTGTTACATCCTAAAATTGAGATATAAATTTGGATTATGTGATGTAAGTTCATTATATGTGAAAACGGTTGTGACTGATGTTATTTTATTAAAATACTGCATGTCAAATGATGAATTTTTGGGTCCTGTTTTCTGGGCTCTAAAATTAGAGGAACATTCAATTTGAGCTATTTTTCTTTTTTAGTTGTGATCAAACCATAGATCCGGCAAGGGTGATCCTTGTCTTAGATTGTTACCTATATTTTTATCTACACAGAAACATTTTTGGTTAAATTTTTGAACTTGAGTAGCTTAGGCATTTGAGAGGCATGCAAGTTTAATTTAAAAAATGGTGTCGGGCCCACGAGTCCGTCTATCAGACTCCCAAAATGAGCAAACCGTGCGCGGGCGCCATCGACCAAATCAAATCGCGCCAGACCAAAAATCCCCACCTGAATTGACTATAATACCCACGCATTTTCACTTCCACCAGTCATCCGTTCAAGGGCACGCTCGTCTTTGTCCCCGCCACCTCTTCTTTATCCCCCGCCACCTCTTCTTTTCCCAGCCGCCGCTGCCGCACTCCCACCAAACCCTAACCGCCGCTGCCGCACCCCATCTCCTCCAGATGCGGCGAGGAGCCCCGGCGGCGGTGCCCCGCTTCAAGGACAGCAAGGGTGCGGCCCGCGTCAAGGGCACCTTCTCCACCGCCACAGCGACGACGTCTTCTGCACACCCGTCTCCACCACACCACTGCGACGACACCTTCTCCACCGCCACAGCAAGGATGCCTTCCCTACACCCGTCGCCACCACGCCACTGTGACGACACCTTCTCCACCGCCACCACATCATCAACTTGCAAGAATCCCAGTGCCACCGCACTAGGCGCCGCTGCAAGGGCCCCTCCGCCACCAAGGACCTCCACCATGTCGGCGAAGGGTGGACCAAAGAAGATACTGCAAGGGCCTCTGATGGCAGGTTTGTGCTCATGTTCACTCTAGACCAGTGGCGGATCTAGGATTGGATCGGTGGGGGGGGTTGATTTTCTTCTTCCTCTCCCTTCTTCCTCTTCTTCCTCCTTCTTTCTCCTCAGAAATGAAGGAGGGGCTCAAGAAGGGGCTCCATTGTTTGTGGGGGTCTAGGGGGGCTGGAGCCCCCCTAGACCCACTGCTAGCTCCGCCCTTGCTCTGGACTCATTTAATTAGATGCTCATGTTCAGTCTGCTAGTGCATGAGACTGTTAATATGAATGAGTACTTATGCTTGATATGTCAGTAGTTGTTCGTAACAAGTCAGATTCTTGATATGTCAGTAGTTGTTAGTGCATCAGAAACTTGATATGTTAGTAGTAACAATCAGATTCTTGATTCTTGTGAATGAGTAGTTGTTTGTGTTTAATTGTTGTTCATTAATCTTGGGTGAGGTGCTAGTTAGATTACAGAGTACTTTAATTGCAGTTATATTGCAGAGTAGAATTCCTATGTCATTATGGACAAACAGTTGAAGTTCTAGCACTTTACAAATTAACCATGTCTTTAGGCACTATACAGGGATGCTCTTCCCATTTGCATCATATACGTCCATTTCCTGTAGGCTTGTTGTTGCTTTACTAAAATGTTATACCTTGCTAACTGGTCAACTAATTTGTTCATGTTTTCTCTTGTCACTTAGAAACTCCAACTACACTCCTTCCATATGAAGAGGTGCGCCTTAGACAGTGTATGCAGAACTGTGCAAGGCAGCAGCAGCTTGGGATTTCTTCTTTTTCGATTTATCCAAACAGGTCTGCCACTTCTCAAGAAAAGAACAAGAGATCAAGACTCAGGATCTGAGTATGATCCTTTACAAGATGATACTACTGGAGACATATTAGATGGCACTGCAGAAGTGATAGTTCTCCCATATTCTCAGGGCTTCAATTGTACAGTGCTTTACTAATGCAATATAATTCTTTGCATACTCTGTTCAGTAATCCATGCTTCTATTTCAAGCAGGGCTCTAAGGGGAAGGATTGCAGCAAAACAAACAATGCTTCAGATGGTCCTCAAGGAGTCAAGTTTCAGACTCGTAAGAGGGTTTATGCAGTACAACAACCTACTAGATGTACAAGGTCAAAGAAAGGCACTGCACAACTTGATGCAAGTATGCCAGCAAGTGACAACATTGTTGTGCTACCCACACCAACTACATTTGAAACTTTTGACAACTTTGCAGACCGCACGCAACCTGGTGCTGCTGCTGAAGGCGAGTTCTAGTACCATGTTTCTTGCTGTCATTCTATAACCTTTGATTACATGTTGAATGCAATCTAACATGTTGCTTGTTTTTAGATGACGGATGTGATGCCAATCCCCAGTCTGATGGTCATTGTCACAACCATATGGTCAATGAAGGTGAGTCTTATGTATCAATGTAACTTTTTGCTACTTTGGGGGTTGCATGATGAATGCGTTCTCACTTCCTACCATTTCTAGATGGTTTTAATCACCATGAAGAAAACACCATGGATGATGGCGACAACCAGATGACCCATGAAGGTGATTGTTTGCTCAATATTTGCATATCACCTAACTAATTTTATTGCTGAATGCTAATTGCAATTTCAATGATCATTTACAACCAAGATTAGAGGAGCCAAGGAACCGAGGACCTAATATGGGACATGGCCTCCAGAGGATATACAGAGCTCGTCGTGGCAAGCTGCCGATCATCATACCTGAAGGGCATATCAGGCCTGTGACACAGATGATTGCTGCAAAGTATGCAACTGAATGCAACATTGCTGTAAGGGGCCATGTGCCAATGCTCATATGCTGGAAGGATTACAAGAGAAGACCTGCTGTACTTTTTGGGATGCCTACGTGTAAGTACATTCTCAGGGCCTTTACCCCATTTGTGTCTCTAGTTTCAAATCTAGTTGTGCCTATTTTTTTCCATTATTGAACTACACATACTATGTGTGGCTAGTGCAACCTTGCCTAGACATGTCCTCAAGCTTACTTGTATAAGTTGTTGAAATGGATATCATTTTCTTTTTTATTCAAGTGCTGGTTAATGCAATATATAGCACATGAAGTAAAAAAATTGCAGTAGTACATGCATCTTCTCTAAGGTTGTAGACAAGCCATCATAGCAATTGCTCATCTTGTTTCTCTAAGGTTATAACACATTTGCTGCTGTAATGTCTATCTCATAAATTATATTTCTTATAAATAAGTTTTTCCATCTGAATAGGCAAAGTTCGACATCAACACAGATGATCCTACAATAGAAAAATGGTTGTATTGAAATGATGAAGATTGCAATTCGCCAACAACGACACCGGTTGAAGGAAGAATATTTTGATCCTTTTCCACTGCATCAAGTTATCAAAACTTCACCTGTGAAATTGACAACTGATGAAGACTGGCTTAAACTTGTGGAATCATGGAAGACTCCCAAGAAAATGGTATGAGAACCAACTCTTGCGATGTACATGATACTTTGGCACTTGGGTAATAACTTGAATTGTGTATATAATGCAGGAGGCATGCCAAAAAAACAAGGAAAACTGGGCCAAGGTCAAGTTCCCTGCAACAACCGGCTCATGTAGCTACCCTGTTTTTGTAGAAAATTTGGTAAGTTAGCCATGTCAATAGTGAATGTCACATGCTTGCGTATCCATTTTGTTATGTTCTGGTAGTTAATAAAAATGTTTCTAGTTTCATTGATAGGTGTACAAGGTCTGTTCTGCTAGTTAATATAAATGTTCAATTTTTTTGAAGTCAATTTGCTGTTCAATTTTGTTCAACTCAACTTATTGTTATGGTACTTAATATAGATGTTAAATGAACTTGTTATTTCTTAACTGAACTTGCGTCTTAAATGAACTGGCTGTTTATGTGAACTTGTTGTTTCTTTAAATGTTTCCTATCAAGTTTTGTGACCAATCAAGTAATCTTGCTCCATCTATAAATTGTTCTTAGGCAGGTGAGTCTGAGAATATGAAACTTGACGCCTTTGATTTGTTCAAGTTGTGCCACTTCAGCAAGAAGAAAAAAGGCTACACTCCTAATGTACAATTGGCTATCGTAAGTCAGCTCTCATATGGCGTTCTTTCAATTTGTTAGGCCCTGGTCATGAACATTCTTTTGCTGCTTTCTTGCTAGAATCGAATGGAATAGCAGTTGGCTGCACCACCAGAAGAAGGTGAAGAACCTAAGTCTGCGACTGAAGTTGTAGCTGATGTACTAGGTGACAGCACCAAGAAGAATATGTTCCTTCAGAATGTGGGGATCAAGACTGGGAGACCAAGGTCTAATGTACAGAATGTCCAAGCACAACTGGAAGTGGAGAAGAATGCAAATGTTGAGCTTCGTGCAAAACTGGATGATTTGGAAAGGAGAGCGGAGGAAAAAGAACAAGCAAGGTTAAGGGACATGGAGGAGATGCACAACAAGCAAGCTAGCTTGGAAGCGAAACTTCAGCTTATTCTTGATCAACAACGACCACTTGATTGAAATAATGGTATGTGCACTGCTAGTTCATTAGTTCACTGCTACAATATTTTGTTCTTGCTTTATGCACAATGCTAGAGGCTTATTTGCACTGCCAGTTCACTGCCTTACATTTTTATTTGTTTTTGGTCTTGCAAGAAGCTAAAGGATGGCGTGAACTGGTGGACTACACCTAGAATTTCAACCACCAACCTAGAGCTGCTGGTCTGATGCAAGATGCTCTTGCTTGAGCTGCTGTTTTGATTCAAGATGCTCATGGTTGAGCTGACTTATTGTTCTTTCTCCTTTAGACTTATTGTTCTTGTGTTGAGCTTGTGCTCCTGGGTTGCAAGTTGAGTTGCATCTCTAGTGATTTGCATGCTTTTGATGTGTGAAACTTGTGACTGCTTCTGGATAATGGGCTCTTTTGAAATGGTCTAATTGCTTCTGTTGTGATAATGGTTTGGATGCTGTTGGGCTGGAATCATTGCGGGCTGAAATATTTATGGGCTGAATTGACTCTGAGCAGAATTCATTGTGTGCTGAAATGTTTATGGGCTGAAATTTTGGGCCAAAAGTGGTCCACTAATAAAATTGGCCCATTGAAAAAAAATGATCCACGTCATCATTAGTGCCATGTAAGCAGCCACATCATCATCCATGTTGGTAGCCATGTCATCATCCACGTTGGCAGCCTTGTCATTGTCCACGTGGACGGCCACGTCATCGTCCACGTGGACGGCCACATCACTATTGGGAGCCATGTCATCATCCACATTGGCAGCCACATCACTATCCATGTCAGCTTGAATCCGCGACGTTTACTTTCGTCGCTAAAACTGGGCTTTGGACTGGGCTAACTGGGCCTCGGGCTGCTCTGCGACGTTCAAAAACCATCACGGATCGCTTCAATCCGTGATGGTTTTGAAGAATCATCGGTAGATTTAATCAATGACGCTCAATCAACAACGAAATCTCAAACCGTCATGGATGGTGAATTGCGACGGATTTTCAATGATTCGCGACAAAATGATTCCGTCACAGAATAAATAGTATGTTGTAGTGGAATGAAACCATAGATGCATGATCACTAGGGTTCCTCAGTCACTCTCCTAGTGTGCAGGTCGTTAGTACTGCAATGCTTAACTTGGATTCGGTAGAAATTGAGTGATTCCTATCACTCGGGAGTTATAGGTTGTTGTTACTTATGGCAACGTGGCTTGAGAATGAATCAATGAGGAAAGACAAATGAAGATCGGGCGGAGATGAGTTTGATTATGGATATGAAATGAATGGAAAGTAAATCTCCGCCTGTGTCGGTTGAGGACCATACCGTTGTTGGCACATTGATCGAGGCTTGAACAGTACAAACCACATGCCGGGAGTAGGAGGTAGTCGAAACCAGTAAGCTAATTATCTGAATTGCAACGATACTTTGAATCGCGACCTGCTACTCTGGGAGTGGAATGATGGCGGGTGGTGGAGTGTATGTCACCTCCGGGTTCTCTGGGAGTTCACCGTGAGGGGCCCTTCACTCAGGTTTTGGTAGGCGTGATTCAGACATCGGGGCGAGGATGAGAACAGTTGACATGTGTGGCCTGACGGGGTTTTCATGTGTCATGTGAGTTAGGTCCACCTTGCAAGGTTAAATCGGATCGATTCGCCGTCTCTCTCGGTTAAAAGAACCTTGATCTCTCTCTCACATCATAGTAAATGATGGAAATGAGAATGGAAGGAAGACATCTGATTGTCTTTTACTAGAGGATTAATTTGATCTACCATGTGTGCTCTAGATATTTTAGAAAACCTAGTTGGTACTCGAATGCTAAACCTAAGCTAAAATTTGAAAGTAAGGATCCATTGTTAGTAGCCTTTTCAGCAAAATAAACTCCAGAGTCAAAAAGCTTTGCATGTCTAGATAGTGGGCTAAGTATACCCATAGTCGGGTAAGCCTTGCTGAGTATTAGTATGCTCAGAGTTTGTTGTTATCCTGTTTTCAGGTGTTTGTTGCTGGTTGGAGATAACCAGGATTCACACTGGTGGGCTCGATGTGACATCCTCACGTCTTCGTAGTATCGTAATTTTTTTAAATCAAACTTCTATTTAAATCCGTTGCATTTTTTGAACTCTCATATTTTAGGTAAGCTTGGTTGTCAAAAAAAACTCTGCATTGTAAATCAAACTTCCAGTGTTTTTCGATCCTTAACCCGACAGACGACTAGATTATACCATTTTAAGTGCGTGGTAAGTTGACTAAACATTAAGATGATAGTTAGCGCACTTAAGCCGGTTTAATTTTGGCGGTTCTGTTACAGCTGGTATCAGAGCCGAAACGCACTGGGGATGATTACTTGCAACTTTTGGCTTGCAAATTGGTCGGTTTTGAAAATTGTCGCTAGTTGCGCTAAGGAATAAGATAGATCGTATGACCTATCTAGGTTTTATTAGTCATGGTGGCATCTATGTATCTATTTTATTCCAGCACTTTACTTTCTGTTGAAACTTACTTTCTTGCACAGTTGGTATCTAATATTCGGTAACAACGCACCTACGCTTAGGTAAGCAAGGTAAGCATTCTTGGTAGTCTTTTAGAATAGCCCATGTGTTTCATACGTGCGTGGGTCCCGTATGATGAGCATACGAGGAGGTAATAAGGCTTCATTCAAATGAGCCTATCGCTATCTGCCGCCTGATATAGAGCGCGAATTTCTTACCGTGTGATTGTAACCATGGCCATCACGTAAGGCAATGTTATGAGATGTAGACCTGTCATGCGGTTGGCCATGGCCGTGGGACACATTTACCCTTGGGTGTCCCGTAAGGCGATTTGTACGGGAAGTGAATACTTTATTATGATGTATGCAGTACTGCCCATTCAGCGTTGAACGTTTGGGTGCCATCTCTATAGTGGATGGTAATGTATGTGTGAATATGTGGGAAACTACATATGCGTTACCCGTGTGGCATATGACACATGGGGGCCATTCGTGTGTGCTGGCACGAAGGGTCCAGAAGTGGATATATATGTTTCGTGTTCTTCTGCAGGTACACTAACCACGTTACGTAAGTTATGAACGTAAGAACGACTAGTATATATAGGGAGAGTACGTATTGTGCCCCAGTTGTCCCGTATGCCAAGTTATTGGCAATTGTTTGGGTGAGGAACGATAGAATGTGCATGCATCATATCATATCTGGGGTTGGTTTGATCATTTTGCTTGTTACGTTGTTTTACTAAAATGTGTTGCTTTGACCTAAAATGTCTGTCTAGTTTTGTGTTGCAGTAGTGGAACCAATCGTAATTTGCTCGACTAACCATGGGCTGAGAAGATCTCTTGCAAGTCAGTGGCTTGGGTCTTATGGGAACCTACATTTCAGCTTATCGTTCCAATCAAACTTTTGATCAAAGCCTTGAATCTATTGTAGCAAAAGCATTGTTGCTTTTCCCTTTAGTAACTAATCCTTGATGTTTGTCAACAAAACCCTTCAATCCATCGTTCAATTATCATTCTATCCTCTATTGATGTCGTACCCTATATTGTTGGCTACTTTGATTCCAATATCTGAAACACTTGTACCTTCGTTCTTGCTCAGTAAATTCTTGGATAAATTAAAAAGGTCTGTGACAATAATAGTTTATATACTGCCATTATTGCAATAGTCATGCATCCCATCAGGTCACGACATTGGTCAGTGCATGGTGTCGCATCATCCTCGGAAATCCGCAAACCAACCAACGGGTATGCATCTGAGTATAACATCGTGTGTTGTCTTAGATCCCTCTAACCTATCTTGTCGTTGCTGGCACGATTGGGTTGCTGCTCTTGATTTTTCTTGTGGTGGTGTTTAATCACATGACTATGATGCCGTGCCAGAACCTAGGGCCTCATGTGCGCTGCAGCCACATGATTGAGCCACTAGGAGCGCACTGGTGCCTAGGTATATGTGATATAACTCACTGCAATCCCCTTTTATGCAACCTTACTAGTGTCCTAACTTTTGATCCTCGCTCAAGGATATAGAACTAACCAGGTGGTAGTCTTGCGAGAGCGGTTACAAGGTGTGAATCATGTGCATTCTCAACTCATACGTATGTGCATCATACTCATGCATCTCATGGCGAGCATCACTCAAGAGCATTGTCATTTTGCATCATGATGTATACATCATTGAGTCGACATCATGGCAAATGCATCATGTCATATGCACCATTTTATTTTGCGCATGGAACATCCCATCATGGCATTACATCGGCATTGCAATCATCCGTTTCATGAATGCATCATTGGCATGGGTATCGAGCATTTGCACTCTGAGTTGCAGTGTTTTGTCATTATCCCTTGACATACTTGCATTGCATTGGCATAAATAAACATGTTTTGCAACTAGCATCATGCAGCTCATTCTAATAATAAATCCTGAGCAACGATGTTCCGAAAATTCCTCTTAAACCAATCTTCCGTGCTATGCTCACTTGCTATCCATGAGCTTTATGACGAATCTCACCAAAATTGTTTTTCTTGTTCTGGTGAGCTCAACTCTATGTGATCTTGTCTTATTGTCATTCCTTATTATGTTAACTTTTTCCTTCTGGATCTGAAAACCTTACCTGACTCAATCATCCAATCTAGTTGAAGAGTTGTGCAAGAATCGAGTTCGGGTGTTCTCTTAAAAGCAATCATCGTCGTCATCAGGAGGTGTCCCTAGTTGCATGTAAAAAGGAAGCTGCTTTCACCTGGGTAGGGAATCCTAATTTCAAATTGGGTGCGTAACCTTGAGTTCCATAATTAACCCTGCTCAAGTTTTGCAGCCATAATCTTTTAAGTGCAGTGCTAGTTACGGTTCATGTGCTGCAAAAAAAGTATCTTGCATCTTGTAGACCTTTTGTTGACCCGTTAACCCAGCTAGGTTTCCTCGACAATTGTCTATGGTTGTGGTATGCCCATGTGCCTGCTAGTCAAAACCATACCTATCAATCATTGATGAACCTCGTTGTCTCTTATCCTAAATACAATCTGGTGCAATGTTAATCTCCTTTTCTACCTTGGCCTTAGAATCTTTCCCTTGTGAATCATGACATTGCTTTATCGCCTAGGTCTCTGGATGGTATATCGGTTTTGTTCCATGTGTCCTGCTTGTTTCGTTTATAGTTCCCTAAGGTTCTTGAATGGTTATCGGTTTTGATCTCCTGTTGCTGCCTAACCGGACTGAATCTCATGTTGATCATTGATTTGGTAATCTCTTCGGTGGATGCAAGCTGTGAAGCTAAAGCAAAAGTCTTATGCCCTAAAGTCTTTGGTTGTTAATCTCTATTGCAATCATGTCATGTCTCTATATTTGGATCACTTCTTTACTACCCTTCTTTCCCGTAGTGCTTATCCATTCATGATCTATCTGTGTTACATGAGAATTCTCATTGGTGGTATGCTCAGTAAATGGTGTTATGATTAACAACTAATGGTGCTATGAAGAAACTGAAGGCCTGCTGTGGGCGATCGCACATGGTTGTGCTGCTTGGCATGTGCTGGTATCGAGGTTGGTAGTCATGAACCCCTATGAAATTATTACAGGTCCAAACTCAGTAAAACATTATACAAGACATAAGTTTAAAGTTCAGAGTTTAAGCAGCGGAAAGAAAACACGACGACTACAACACGTCGCAAAAGGATACCAAGCTAGCCCAAGCAAGGTATCACTCGTCGGGGTCATTGCCGGCCGGAGACGGATCCCACTCTACGGACCAGCCATAGGGCAAAGAGCAGGGCCAAGTCAGACTAGCGGTCTGGTCCTCAAAACTCATACCTAAAACAGGATTCAACAGCAAGGCTGAGTATACTAATACTCTGCAAGGATTAACCATCAACGGATATACTTAGTCCACTTAGCTAGGCTATGCAGGGTTCTGTAAGGCTCTGGTTTTCCTTTTGCTGAAAAGCAACAAAGAGTAGGTCCTTAATTTCACATTTTAGCTTTCAATATTCTAGTTGATTAACCATTCTATGTAAGCAACAAATTCTAATCAACCATGGTAGAATTTTAGTCAAACATCAAGATTGATCATAATAATATTACTCTTATTACTCTGTGTGGCAAAGGGATCAAGTAGTCTCAATATCCGCGAGAGATGGACGATTCGAATCGGATTTTCGACCTTGCAAGGTAAACCTAACACACACGTTTGGAACACCGTCGGGTCGTTCCCAAACAACCGTTGACCTTTCATTCCGGCTTGTGGATAGGGTCACTCTCCCCGACTACAGGGCACTAACTTCCTCCCTGCATCCGTGGTGTTGCGCAACATAAACATAAAAACCTATCTCTAAGAGAGAGTGAAAGGTATATCCACTCACCGGTCCGATCAGCTACTAGGATTACCGCGTACCATATTTACGGCATGTGGCTAGTACGTTCAAACACTTAACCACCGCTACCACACACCGCGACCTTAGCAGAATTCATCAACACGGACGGGGTCTCACCCAAGGTCATGATATCAAACATGACCCCATCCTACGTCCTTATAGTGATTGCAGATAAAAGAAAACAAGCAACTCCTATTAAGCTCGCGAGTGACAGGCAATCACTCGACTTTTTCCGGTCCTATTAGCATAGCAATTAGTCGAACTCAACTACTCAAGTCTAGTGTTCAGTACATAGGTTCCTAGGATCATGCATCTAGATTTTCAATTCAAATCCTAAGAACTGTAAATGCACAAGTAAGTAGTATATAAAGTGCATAATTTGAAATACTGGGTTTATGTTCGGGCTTGCCTTCGTGGTAGTCACTAGCTAACTTAGCCTGGGGCTCTTCCGGACTTTGGTCCGGGTCTTCAGTCAGTGTAGCGGCATTCACCTGGGCTTCTTGATCACCTCCTTCGGACTCCGGGATCAGCTCGTACGTCCCGTCTGCTAGAATAGTCGTATCTCTATGTGATGCAAGAAACGGTATTATAACATACACACTTCGCGATAAAGTTGCAGTCTAACAATTAGCAAACATAACTTAGCATATGGGCAATCATTTATAGAGTAGTTATTTAATATGTCTTACTACACAAAACAACATGATTAACCTCACAAGACAACTTGATTATCTTCACAAAGTAAGTTTTAGTTAGTTCACATAGCATGTAAATCATGGTTTGCTAAGAATTAAATAACTCAGTACACAACCAGCATTTAAATTCAGCAAAATTACTTCAAATAGGAAGTACAGAGAGCAATCTATCCTGTAAATTTCATACCATTTCATGCAGCCAATTATTTAGAATAAAATATTTACTCAGACAGCACCTAGAACAAGATTAAATTCTACAGACTAAACTAGAGCAAATCAGAGGTTATAAATTTAACAGGATATCGATACAGAGCTAACACAGCTACTATAAATTTTTCAGAATTTATCTAAGCATTTTCAAAGTTCACTGATTTGAATTCTAGAGTTCATGTCGTTTTTACACTTGGACCCCTGGAATCAAGTTTCTAAATTACAAATAGGTCCTTCGTCGGGAAACAAGAACAGAGCCGTCGTTTCGGCTCGAATTCCGGTGAAGTTCGGCACCGACGGTGAGGGAAAGGTGGGGGAAAATGATGAGGAGCTTGAGCCGCACCTTTTGGTGGCCCTGGCTCGGTGGGAGATGGTCGGAAGGGGGCTCGTCGACGGCGAGCAGCGGCGGTCGGCGTAGGGGATCGGCGGCGAGGATGCTCCGGCGGTCGAGGGTGGAAGAGGAGTGGCCGGGGATCTGTGCGAGAGCGAGGTGGAGCTGAAGGCGGGGTCTGCGTGGGCGGAGCGGCCGTGGAGAAGCGGGGCGACGGTGAGCTCAAGCTCGCCGTCGTTCGGGTGGGTGGTGGTGGCGTTCTGGGGGTTTGGGGCGGGGAACTGGCGAGAGAGCGAGGGGATTGGAATGCCGGGGTTCTCTTGGTGCTGAAGCGCGCGAGAGAAGGGGGAGCCGGGGCTCTTCCCCGAGCTTGCCACGGCGGCAGCGAGGTGGCGGCCGCGGAGCACGACCGGGGTAGCGTGGCGAGGGAAAGGGGCTCCAGCGCGGTTGGAGTGGGGCCAGGGGGTTGCGGGGGTGCCGCGTGTGGCAGTGGGCAGCAGGAGGTGGCCTGCGGCCCTTCCCCGCCACCGCTCTGCACCAGCGGCAGAGGAAGCAGAGAGGGAGAGAGGAGGAAGACACAGGCTGAACCTGTTTGCAATTTCGGAAAAGTTTAGGGGTCCTACTGTAAAACAAAAATAACTCCTAAACTAGGGCTCAAATGAAAAAGTGCCCAACATGAAAGTTGTTCAACTTTTCAAGATCTACAACTTTGATGTTGTGCAAAATTTGATTTGACCAAAGGTTGAAAGGTTATTTTGAAAACATAGAAAGGATTTTGAATTTAATGGACTTTCATCTTTTCCAAAGCAAATTCATCTTAATTTCAGACTGAAAAGTACAATTTCCTGCCATGTAATGATTACACTGAATTTTACAAAGAATCCCTCCACAAAAGCAATATTCACCCATCTTATTCAAATTAAATTATAGGAAGGTTCTTGCATCAAATCGTATTTACACAATTAACCTTATTATTTTTTAAAAATAAGACCCTTTTTCAAGCAATTAAGCACATGATGCATAAAATAAATATAGTTCTACTGTGCAGACACCTTGGTTGTCACAGAATTATGGCAAGGCTTTGCAAGCGTGCAAGAGCAAGGTTGGGTGGAGCCAAGTGGTGAAATGTTTTTCTGCTGAAGTGTAATGCCACATCTTGAAGGCGTGCACACAAGACAACCTTTGATGTGTGTAGAACTAGCTGGCTCACTCTCAGTCCCTTCCTTTCTTACTCCTCTTTTTTTATATACCCTCTTTCTTTTTCTCTCTCTTTCTTTTTTTCTCTTTTTTACTCACTCTTTTTTCTTCTTCTTTTCTTCATATCTCTTTTTTTTGCTAATACCAACTTTGGTACGGATGGATCTTATTGCGGGTTGATTACCAATCTCCCCCCACACTTGGATTGTGTCATACGACAATAAATCAAGTGTGCGGTGTTGGTGCCTCCTTCAGAGTGTGCTCCATCGCAGATGTACCAAAGTGTTGGTGCAATCCCCATGTTTCCGGCCATCGTATGTCCCCTGTTCTTCTTAATCTTAACCTGCAATGGTTAGGGCCAAGAATACCCGAAGGTGCATACTAAACTGAAAATATGTTCATGCTTATTATTATAAAGAAGGAACTTTTTTATATATATTATATATATTCTCTTTTTTTTTTATAATCCAGGTTGTCTCCCGGTAGCGCTTCGTTTAAGGTCGCGAGCTTGACCATGGGGGCCTCTTCCTGCAGCTATCAACAGGTGGTGTAGCCTCCACCTTTACCACCATCCGTCGATTGTGCTTAAGCTGCAGGGTTAGTGTGATAGCGCAACCACAAAATTTACAATGCTTACGATAAACATAGGCGTCTACAACCAGCATTCTAAAGATTTTGCTAGAGAGAGCAAGGAGGCTGCAGCTCGCGAAAGCATTCGTGGTGCAACGAATGGCTGACTCTGGAGGGGTGCTAAAAGAGCATGGTGGTAGTGTTTCAAGGATGAAGCTACCATGCTCTTCTATGGAATCTTTTTCTTCGTACTCTAGAGACAGTGGAATCTTTTTCTTCGTACTCCAGAGACAGTGCCTCACTGAATTCCCTAGCCCAAGGGTTCTCTGTCTCAAGCGGTTCATCGTGGACGATCATGGTTGTATCTTGATTATGATCGAGAACAAAACAATGTGGGCTAGTGGGACGAGGCTCGAACTCGATCTAGGATGATGTGGTTTGCACCATCATCTCAAGCTGGTTCTGCTTGGGAAAAGGCTTCGCCAAGGGATTTTCTAAGCAAGGTGTGGCGAAAGTCGTTTTCCCAAGTTTCTCGAATAGGCTCCATAGAGGTGTATGATGAAGGTTGTCTGGAGGGCAGCCTATGAGAAGATCAAAATCGAGTACATCAAAGATGTGAAAGTCAAGGTTGACCTCGGTTTTGTCTATAGTGATTGGCATGGCACTTGTGACCCCTCGACACTCAAGAATGTGTCCAAAGGGACAACTTTCTAAGAGTTTGCCGGATGGTTTTAGCGAAATACTACCCAAGAGAGAGTGTGCCAAGTGCCATGGCATGATATTGCCCTCTATGTTGGGGATAAGCTGGGCTTCTACGGCGGTTCCCCTTATGGAACATGGAATGGTCGTGGAGGGTGACTCAATCCAAACTGCTTCTGAAAAGTCTATTATTCTATTTGACAATTCCTCCCTGATGTCCTCTTTGAGAAATGCTTCATCGAGAGGAGGAGAAGCAATGTTTGGAGAGAAGAATGGTGATGTAAGCATCGTCTCTTCGAATGGGTTGTGATCATCATGATGCTCCTCCATTGGATTTTCCATGTAAGAGATAGGAGAAGTTTCCCCGGATTCATAACTAAGGCTCCCTTGTGATGATTTTTCTTGGAGAAGGTTTTCTAAAGAGGAGCCTAGAAGAATATCAAAATCTACGATCGGGTAGATGTGGAAGTCTAAGCAAACCTCGATTTTGTCTATCTTGACCGGCACTACTCGTGCGATCCCCCGACATTCAAAGAATAGTCCTGAATGACTTCGAAAGAGTCTGTCGGTCGGGTCTAAAGGCATGCTTCCTATGAAGGTTTCTGCGAGAAATTCGGACATGATGCAAGCCTCGGCAGTGGGGTCATGAAGGGCTTCTACGACAGTTCCTTTTATTGAACAAGAAATGGTTGAGGAGTGTGAGCTAATCCGAAATGCTTCAGAAGAACGTATCATTCCCTCCAACCATTCCTCATTCATGGATTTTCTGGGAGAAGAAAGGGATGTCATAGGTCTCCTATCACAAAGGTAACTCGAGGTGTTTGTAAGGATTTCATAAAGATAATTCTCGAGTTGGGAAGAGAACTTCGAAGGTTGAATTACTTCTTCCTTCGATGTTCGTGGTTCGGGAGAGGGCTCGACAGACGAATCTAGGGATGTGGGAGGTGAAGGGCTGGATTCGGCTGATGAGGGCCTCTCATGGTGCAGTTGGGACTCGTGCTGGGGCTCGCAAGGATAGGAAAGAAGAGAAGAGTTTCTTAAAATGCAATCTACGATTTCCCTTCCTTCTGTTGGAGTTCTATGTGCAAACGATCCTCCAGCGGCAATATTGAGATCGTCGGATGAGTCCATGTCTAAACCCATGTAAAACATGTGCAAGGATACATCTTCGGGTATAGACCAGTCTGGGCATGAAGCTAAAAGGCGTGAGAATCTAGCCCAAGTTGCACCTATAGTCTCCTTCTCCATTTGTTCAAATGCAAGGATTTCACTTCGGAGAGAGGCTGTATGGGCTAAAGAAGAGAATGAGAGACAAAAGTCATCTCGGAACTCTTCCCAATCTTGGATCATACCCCTCACGTTGTGAGTGTACCATTGTTCTGCCTTCCCCGTGAGAGAGAAAGGGAACAACTTCCACTTCAAGGTCTCCTGTGACATGCCTGGTATTACCAAGCACAAACACAGTTCCTCGAACACTTGCAAATGAAGGTCGGGATCTTTGGTTTCTAAACCAGAGAAGGTTTGTGCCTGAACCATGGCAATGATGTGAGGATGAAGTTCATAGCCAGAAGTCGTGAAAGGCCTTGAAGAGGTTGATGGCTCTGAGAACTCATCCTAGGAGGTAGAGAGTTGGTGCATAGAAGAGGATGCCATGGTATTAGGATAAAATAAAAGAAAGGATAAAAGAAATGAAAAGATAAAAGAAAGGACACACGAGCAAACTAGGTTCGAAGATAACTACAACAACCGTTTCCTGGCAACGGCGCCAGAAATGCTTGTTGGTATTTCTTAACTCTTACAGAGAAGTTCGCAAGCGCACGGAAATACCGTTGTAGCACTTCACCCGGGAGTATTCAGGGTATCGTATTTTCCACGAGGAACGGGTGTGTAACTGTCTTCTAGCTAGATTACCTCGAAGATGATAAGAGATAGAGAGACCTTAGGGTAGTGTGGTTCTGATCTAAGGATAGGTTCAAGCGAAGATACACTAATGTTTCCACTCGCTCACTTCAGGCACCGGTTTGACCCTGGTCTGCCAAGGAATATCCGGTATCGCTCTATGTCGTACCCAGGCGGGGGGGGGGGGAGTGCACTAACCACACATACTGTCTCCGCAGCGGACGGACAGGGCTGTCACCACCTGCCATCTACCCTACAATACTAGCTAAGTACGAGACAAACAAAGGTAATCGAAGGCCCAGACACCACGCCTATGCCTTCGACTACTACTCTAGAGTCGCGCAGGTTATCCCGTCTTTATCAGGGGCCCTCTTCTAGAGTATCTGCTACGAGAACGGACGATGCCTTGGTGATTATTTATCCTGAAAAGTTGCAGGAGTTGACGGTTGATTTTAGCACTTAAGGACCGTCAACAAAGCCCCGGAGCATAACTCCTAATTTGAGTATTCAATGGTTTATTTATGTATTTGTGCATTAAGTTTTCTAGGAGTTGAACACTACAACATACTATTTATTCTGTGATAGTATTTTAGCGACGGTTTCAAAAAATGTTAGCAACTTGCTCTCATGGATATTAAGCCCAAAAAGCTGTAACGTTTTTTCAATTCTGTCACGATCGGGCCCAGTAAACTGTAACGTTTACACAAATCCGTCGCGAGCATAAAAAAAATTATCATGAAAAAATTAAAAATAAAATGGCAACATGAGGAGTTTGAACCCAGCTCCCCAGCCACGTCACCCGCCCCGGCGCCCAGAATTAATCCAGCGTGGCCAAAAAATTGGGCGGACAGCGGGTCTCGAACCCGAGACCTGGAGTTTGGGAGGCGGCTGCATTACCACTGCACTACAAGTCCAGTTATGTTGTACTCAGAAGTTTGGCTTAGATATACTTAAACATATGGTTGAAGCACTTGGAAATTTCCCCGATTCAGATCCAGTCCAACAGCGCCGCCAGCCTCACGACCACTGGTCCCCGCCACGCTGTCGCCGCCCGCCTTCCCCGCCACCAGTACCCCGCCTCACTGTCGCCGCCGCCCACCACATCTTGCATCAACGGCTGCTAGAGGACGACATCAATGGCATAACTCGCTAGCCCACCATTGCCGCCGAGCGTCTCGTCGTCCAGCGACTGGCTGCACGGTGTGCGTGTGTGAGTCAAAGCAGCGTGAGGAAAAGAGAGTTCCAGCACGCGCCATTGCTGCTGCCACTCATGCTACTAGATGCTGCAGTGGCTCGCTGGTGTCAGTGTTGGTGGCTACTGTGGCTAAAGCGGGCATTCCAAGGGCATCCAGTGACACTACATGTATGAAATTTCTTTTGATTTGTTGAATTTATAGCTTTGAATTAGTGTAAAGTTGTTGATTTGTGTATTTTTCTGCGATGCATTCTTAGATGGATCGGAGTTGGGTTCATGGCAGATTGTTTTCCACTGAACACATTGATGGTGTCAGACAGTTTATGAGCTTCATTCAAGGAAAATTCAGTGAGAGCGTTGAAATTTTGTGCCCGTGTGCTAGATGCCTGAATCAGAAGTATCTTTGTCAATCCCTTGTGAAGAAGCACATTTTGATGAATGGCATGAGCAGCAGTTATACTTGCTGGATTCATCATGGAGAGAGCTTTAATGTTAATGTTGTTGAGCACCCAACTGATGTTCATGACAATGCTGATCTTGCCGGTTCCAGCCATGGGGGGAATGTGAGAGAGGATGACAGTGCAGATCATGCTGGTTTCAGCCATGGGGAAAATGTGAGAGAGGATTATAGTGCTGATCATTTGGAAGGGCTTTTAGGGGACCTCCATGCTGCAGCAGAAGAAGAAGCAAGACAAGATGAAGAAAATGAGGATGGTGATGCAGAACCTCATGACAAAGACTCATTTTTGAAAATAGTCATGAAAGAGGCAAAATGTCAGCTTTATCCTGGATGTACCAAGTTTTCCAAGTTCGCCTTTGTGGTAAAGCTTCTTCATATGAAGTCACTATATAGGATAAGCAATTCTGCCTTTTCTGCAATATTGAAGCTATTGGCTGAAGCATTTCCAGAACAGAATATACTCCCCAAATCATATAATGAAGCATCTTGGATATGAATCAATACATGTGTGCTACAATAATTGCGTGTTGTTCAGAAAGGGCTATGCCAAGCTTGACAAATGTCCAGTTTGTGGCATGTCAAGATGGAAAGATGAAGAATGAAAGAAGATTCCATAGAAGGTGTTGCGGCATTTTCCATTGGCACCTAGGCTAAAGAGGATGTTTGCGACCAAAGAAGCATCAGAACAAGCACAATGGCACAAGTTGAAGCGGCAGCCTAGTGAGAATGAAATGGTTCACCCAGCTGATGGTGAGGCGTGGCATGATTTTTATAGAGAATTTCTGAATTTTGCAGACGATGCAAGAAACCTTAGGCTAGGCCTTGCTACTGATGGGTTCAATCCATATTCAGAAAAGAACACAAAATATAGCATGTGGCCTGTATTTGTGGTGCCATACAGCCTCCCACCTTGGGCATGCACGGAGGAGTTGAATTTCATGATGGCTTTGCTTATTCTAGGTCCTAAATGCCCCGAGAAGGATTTTGATGTATTTTTGGAGCCCCTTGTGGAAGATTTGCTTGAGCTTTGGACTGGTGTGCCTGCTTATGATGCTCTTACTCGCAAAATGTTTAAGCTTCGTGCTGCAGCTTTGTGGTGCATCCATGATTATCCTGCTTTGAGCACTCTTTCAGGGCGTACGACAAAAGGGTATTTTGCATGTACTCACTGTGACAAGCACCCTCTTTCGAACGGCCTGAGGGGCAAAATTGGGTACTTTGGACACTTTTGTTTTCTTCCAGAGGGACATCCCTTGCGGAGAAACAATGAATTTGCTGGACTTCATGAAAGCAATGATCCACTAGGTGAATTCTTTATAGAAGAGTTGCTGGCTTAATTGGAGAAAGTTAAACATGTTAGGCCGGGGAAGATGCAAGGAGGTGTGAAGAGGAAGCATTCTGAATTCGAACGTGGTCATGTGAAAATTTGGAGACGGATGGTTAGTTTATGGAAGTTGCCATATTGGCATAAATTGAAGCTAAGACACAATCTCGATGTCATGCACATTGAGAAAAACATATGCGAGAGCCTGATTGCCACAATTCTCAATATAATTGGGAAGACAAAGGACACAGCTAAAGCTAGTCTTGATCTGAAAGATCTGGGAATTAAAGAGGAGCTGCAATTTAGAGAGGATGGAGATTCATGTGAGATGCCTCGTGCTCGATATACCTTGACCAATGAACAAAAGAAGGACTTTTGTGAATTTCTACGACAACTAAAGTTTCCGGATGGATTTGCTTCCAACATCTCAAGATGTCTAAATGGTGATGGGACCAAGGTACAAGGGCAAAAAACTCATGATTGTCATATTCTTTTGCAAAGAATCTTACCAGCTGCCATGAGAGGAATTTTGGACAATGATATCTATCTAGTACTAGCAGAGTTAGGGAGATTTTTTAGGGAACTCCGCAGCAAAACCCTTCACAAGGATGTGTTGGTTGAATTGAAGCAAGAGATCCCTGTAATTTTGGTGAAGCTTGAGAAAATTTTCCCTCCTGCCTTCTTTGATGTGATGATGCACCTTGCTGTACATTTATCTGATGAAGCTTTGCTGAGAGGACCTGTGCAATATGGGTGGATGTACCCAATTGAGAGGCGGTTGTATACTTTGAAGCGCTACGTGAGGAACAGGTCACGACCTGAAGGTTCCATTGCCGAGGCATATATTGCTGATGAATGCTTGTCATTTTGCTCTAAGTACATGGATGATGTTGAAACAAGATTTAATTGGGAACCAAAAAATGTAGGTTTTTCTGATGAAGGGGCCTATAATGTTGATGTCTTTGGTCATGGAGTTCATTTTACTTCAGCGCCTCAATATGTTTATGATGAAAGTGACTTTGATCAAATGGTGTGGTATGTGCTGAACAACTGTAGTCAAGCTGAGAAATATGTTGAGTAAGTTCTAATAATCAATGCCTTGTATATATATAGATGAATCACTGTTAATATAAATCTTGTTTGACTCCAGATTGTTTTGTTTTTTTAGAATGTTTAGAGAAGAACTAGAGGGAGCAGGGGTATCTAACATTGAAAAATCGCTTCGGCTAGGATTCCAGAATTGGTTCAGGAACCATGTAAGCTCACATTCATACTATTTTAGCCATATTTTTACTATAGATTGTAATATATGTGTGTTGCACATTGACAGGTCATGAGGTTGAGGAATATTGATCAAGAAGAGGTGGATGATGATCTCTTTGCCTTGGCATGTGGTCCTGATTTCAGAGTCAAGAAGTACTCCTCATGCATTGTAAATGGTGTGCGGTTCAACACTATTGATCATGACAAGAATAAGAAGACCCAAAACAGTGGAGTAATGGCACAAGGGGCACATAATGGTCAGCCCATTGATTTTTTTTTGGAACCTTGAAAGAGATCATCCAGATAGAATATCTAGAGGATGTTAGGTTAGCAGTTTTGTTTAAATGTGACTGGTTTAAATTGGATGGGAAGAAGAATGGACTCAGAGATGATGGCTTTTTCAAAAGCATCAATATTGGAAGCCTATGGTACAAGAATGATCGTTTTATCTTGGCCACTCAGGCTAGAAAAGTTTTCTATTTGCCAGACACCAAGTGGGGAGAAAATTGGCAAGTTGTCCAGACTTTTGACTATAGGCATCTTTACAATGTGAGGGAAATTGAGAATGTACACTACAATGCTCCTGCATATCAAGAGGATGAGTCACGTGAGGAGGATAGTACAAGACAAGCAGTTTCAACACTACATATGACCAGCCTCTGAATAGAGATGATGAACAAGGCATTATGTTTGGAGCTGCTGATATTGCTCGCCTCGTGAAAGAAAGAGAGCAACAAGCACAAGTCAGTGATGACGAAGACGATGAGGATGACACACTACTGGAGTACTGCAGCGATAATGAAGGTGGTGCTGAAATTGACGTCGACAGTGATGATGAATAACAAGCAGTACTCCAACTGGGCATTTGTATCATGTTGTATTTGTTTAACAAGCAGACATTATACTGTTCCTGATCTGGGCATTTGTTTAACAAGAAGACTTGTTTTTCTTTAACAAGTAGAATGTCATCCTTGAAAAGAATGTACATGTTGTGTCCCATTGTCTTGCTTTGTGCAGAATGGACATACGATAATTTCTTGTCATATATAAACATGGCAGTTATCACACAGAACACAAATATACCAGTCAGGTTCAAGAGATCATAAAGTTTTCATTTCAAAGATCACACATAACACAAATATACACAGCCACAAGGACTAGAAGTTCATTTCTAAGATCACACTAGCACTAGAGGGTGTTATTGACACTTAGAGGGAACACAAGAACAGATATGGACAAAAGCATTGTGTCCCATCCACTACAATCCACCAAAATCAAGCTTCGACTATCATCTTGCGTGCATCCACTAGATGTTTCTTGCCTTCTTCGACGCATTTATCAGTGCACACTGAAGCTCATTCTTCTTAGCCTTTTCCTTTGCAAGCTCTTTCTCAAGGATACTAATCTTCACCTCTGCCCCTGCGTCCACCTTCTTCCTGGCCTTTTCCTTTGCAAGCACTTCCTGAAAAACACCTATCTTCACCTGTGATGCAGCTGCCTCATTGTGCAGGTCCCAGAAGATCATGTGAGCCTGCAAGATGTAAAAAACAAACTGATCAAAATAGTACAAGTAGTCGTCTATTTCTGAATGCAAACTTGGTATAAAAATTAGCAAACACAGTCATCTATTATAACTCTTTTAGTCTGATATCATTCAGCTCTACAAGGACCTCTTGATGGTATTCAGAGTTCTGACCTCTGTTTTGCATAGCAAACCACATTATATACAAGCTTTGCATAGAACTAGTAATTACAAACAACATGATAAGGGTTCCAGATCCAATACTTAATCTCATGATTACACTGGACACAAGCAGGCTGGACACAAAAAACTCTCTTCCAAATTACACTTCTTGGCATAAGCATTTAGCAACTAGCAATGCAGACTAGGTATAAAAATTCTGAAAAATTCAGACATATTGTTGAGGAGGATAACCTTCTCTGTAGCCATGGATGGCGAGGTCACCTTCTTCTTTGTAGCCTTCTCCTTCCCCATCTTGTGCAGAGACACCGAGCTTGTTGAGGAGGAGAGGGAATCGCGGCGGGCCTCCCGGCTACCATTACCGCATTGCAGCTGTGGTGGAGCTGCCCGCTTCTTGGGCGTGGAAGAAGAGGCGCCGGTCTTCCCTGCGCCTGGCTTCTTTCCCTTGGCCGGCTTCTTCCCCGCGGCCGGCTTCTTCCCCGTGTGCAGCTTCGTCCCCGCGCCCGGCTTCTTCCCCGGCAACCAACGGCTGGTCTTCTCCTCTCGGAGTTGCAGTTCCACCATAGCCCGGCGCTTCCGAGATGGCATCCACCGTGCGTCGCCGGATCGTGGAGGGAGACGAGGCGCGGCGGGTGGACTTGTCGCCATAGAGTGAGAGGAGGGTGCCAGAGAGGAAGAGGAGGGGGCGGAGAGATAGAGGTGAGGCGAAGAGATAGAGATAGAGGAAGAGGAGGTGAGGGGGCGGAGAGATAGAGAGGCGATGAGGCATCTTAATTATCTCACAGAAGGATAATGTGATAAATAAAATTGTCTATGGGACCTTGCCGAATTCACTCTCATAGTGCAATGGTACGGTTGTTGGTTTGGAACACGGAGTCCACAGTTCGAATTTGGGCGGTCGCCCGATTTTTTGATTTTTTTCTGTTTAGTAAAAAAATTGCAGCATCCAGGTATCGAACCCGAGACCTGCAGCTACAACGCGCCAAGACAATACCACTACACCACTTCCGGATTTGGTCATCTTCGATGCATTTAATATATTAGTAAAGCTACCTCCCCACCTGTTGTGTCAGAAGAAGAACACAGGAATAGTTCGTATTTCCTTTTTTAATCTGCAATCAAATTTTGTATGTGGTTTTTCTCTGTCATACTTAATCCAAATTTGGTAATTTTTTTTGGAATTTTTATAAAAATGCTATCTTTCCATTAATGACCTTTTTTAGTATAGATTCATATTTCGCACATGTTGTTTATATGTATTATCTTGTTCCTTATAAGTACAACAAAGAAAATATAAAAGTTTTCCATAACCATTAGCCATGAAACTTCGTATTTCGTAATATTAATGTGAACACAAGGTTATGATCATTTTTGAAAGGCATATGTGCTCAAACATGTTCTAAAGTATGGAAATCTTTAATGTTCAACTAACATTGTATGACACTATGTGCGAGATGTAGCCATTTATGAACAATGTATGTTCTTCCTTTATCGCCAACATCTCAAATTTTTATGACAAGTTTAGGGACCCAAATTATGTTTCCATGTCAATTTGTAGGCTGTTTAGACCATATTAAGATGTCATTAGAATTGTTACATCCTAAAATTGAGATATAAATTTGGATTATGTGATGTAAGTTCATTATATGTGAAAACGGTTGTGACTGATGTTATTTTATTAAAATACTGCATGTCAAATGATGAATTTTTGGGTCCTGTTTTCTGGGCTCTAAAATTAGAGGAACATTCAATTTGAGCTATTTTTCTTTTTTAGTTGTGATCAAACCATAGATCCGGCAAGGGTGATCCTTGTCTTAGATTGTTACCTATATCTTTATCTACACAGAAACATTTTTGGTTAAATTTTTGAACTTGAGTAGCTTAGCCATTTGAGAGGCATGCAAGTTTAATTTAAAAAATGGTGTCGGGCCCACGAGTCCGTCTATCAGACTCCCAAAATGAGCAAACCGTGCGCGGGCGCCATCGACCAAATCAAATCGCGCCAGACCAAAAATCCCCACCTGAATTGACTATAATACCCACGCATTTTCACTTCCACCAGTCATCCGTTCAAGGGCACGCTCGTCTTTGTCCCCGCCACCTCTTCTTTATCCCCCGCCACCTCTTCTTTTCCCAGCCGCCGCTGCCGCACTCCCACCAAACCCTAACCGCCGCTGCCGCACCCCATCTCCTCCAGATGCGGCGAGGAGCCCCGGCGGCGGTGCCCCGCTTCAAGGACAGCAAGGGTGCGGCCCGCGTCAAGGGCACCTTCTCCACCGCCACAGCGACGACGTCTTCTGCACACCCGTCTCCACCACACCACTGCGACGACACCTTCTCCACCGCCACAGCAAGGATGCCTTCCCTACACCCGTCGCCACCACGCCACTGTGACGACACCTTCTCCACCGCCACCACATCATCAACTTGCAAGAATCCCAGTGCCACCGCACTAGGCGCCGCTGCAAGGGCCCCTCCGCCACCAAGGACCTCCACCATGTCGGCGAAGGGTGGACCAAAGAAGATACTGCAAGGGCCTCTGATGGCAGGTTTGTGCTCATGTTCACTCTAGACCAGTGGCGGATCTAGGATTGGATCGGTGGGGGGGGTTGATTTTCTTCTTCCTCTCCCTTCTTCCTCTTCTCCCTCCTTCTTTCTCCTCAGAAATGAAGGAGGGGCTCAAGAAGGGGCTCCATTGTTTGTGGGGGTCTAGGGGGGCTGGAGCCCCCCTAGACCCACTGCTAGCTCCGCCCTTGCTCTGGACTCATTTAATTAGATGCTCATGTTCAGTCTGCTAGTGCATGAGACTGTTAATATGAATGAGTACTTATGCTTGATATGTCAGTAGTTGTTCGTAACAAGTCAGATTCTTGATATGTCAGTAGTTGTTAGTGCATCAGAAACTTGATATGTTAGTAGTAACAATCAGATTCTTGATTCTTGTGAATGAGTAGTTGTTTGTGTTTAATTGTTGTTCATTAATCTTGGGTGAGGTGCTAGTTAGATTACAGAGTACTTTAATTGCAGTTATATTGCAGAGTAGAATTCCTATGTCATTATGGACAAACAGTTGAAGTTCTAGCACTTTACAAATTAACCATGTCTTTAGGCACTATACAGGGATGCTCTTCCCATTTGCATCATATACGTCCATTTCCTGTAGGCTTGTTGTTGCTTTACTAAAATGTTATACCTTGCTAACTGGTCAACTAATTTGTTCCTGTTTTCTCTTGTCACTTAGAAACTCCAACTACACTCCTTCCATATGAAGAGGTGCGCCTTAGACAGTGTATGCAGAACTGTGCAAGGCAGCAGCAGCTTGGGATTTCTTCTTTTTCGATTTATCCAAACAGGTCTGCCACTTCTCAAGAAAAGAACAAGAGATCAAGACTCAGGATCTGAGTATGATCCTTTACAAGATGATACTACTGGAGACATATTAGATGGCACTGCAGAAGTGATAGTTCTCCCATATTCTCAGGGCTTCAATTGTACAGTGCTTTACTAATGCAATATAATTCTTTGCATACTCTGTTCAGTAATCCATGCTTCTATTTCAAGCAGGGCTCTAAGGGGAAGGATTGCAGCAAAACAAACAATGCTTCAGATGGTCCTCAAGGAGTCAAGTTTCAGACTCGTAAGAGGGTTTATGCAGTACAACAACCTACTAGATGTACAAGGTCAAAGAAAGGCACTGCACAACTTGATGCAAGTATGCCAGCAAGTGACAACATTGTTGTGCTACCCACACCAACTACATTTGAAACTTTTGACAACTTTGCAGACCGCACGCAACCTGGTGCTGCTGCTGAAGGCGAGTTCTAGTACCATGTTTCTTGCTGTCATTCTATAACCTTTGATTACATGTTGAATGCAATCTAACATGTTGCTTGTTTTTAGATGACGGATGTGATGCCAATCCCCAGTCTGATGGTCATTGTCACAACCATATGGTCAATGAAGGTGAGTCTTATGTATCAATGTAACTTTTTGCTACTTTGGGGGTTGCATGATGAATGCGTTCTCACTTCCTACCATTTCTAGATGGTTTTAATCACCATGAAGAAAACACCATGGATGATGGCGACAACCAGATGACCCATGAAGGTGATTGTTTGCTCAATATTTGCATATCACCTAACTAATTTTATTGCTGAATGCTAATTGCAATTTCAATGATCATTTACAACCAAGATTAGAGGAGCCAAGGAACCGAGGACCTAATATGGGACATGGCCTCCAGAGGATATACAGAGCTCGTCGTGGCAAGCTGCCGATCATCATACCTGAAGGGCATATCAGGCCTGTGACACAGATGATTGCTGCAAAGTATGCAACTGAATGCAACATTGCTGTAAGGGGCCATGTGCCAATGCTCATATGCTGGAAGGATTACAAGAGAAGACCTGCTGTACTTTTTGGGATGCCTACGTGTAAGTACATTCTCAGGGCCTTTACCCCATTTGTGTCTCTAGTTTCAAATCTAGTTGTGCCTATTTTTTTCCATTATTGAACTACACATACTATGTGTGGCTAGTGCAACCTTGCCTAGACATGTCCTCAAGCTTACTTGTATAAGTTGTTGAAATGGATATCATTTTCTTTTTTATTCAAGTGCTGGTTAATGCAATATATAGCACATGAAGTAAAAAAATTGCAGTAGTACATGCATCTTCTCTAAGGTTGTAGACAAGCCATCATAGCAATTGCTCATCTTGTTTCTCTAAGGTTATAACACATTTGCTGCTGTAATGTCTATCTCATAAATTATATTTCTTATAAATAAGTTTTTCCATCTGAATAGGCAAAGTTCGACATCAACACAGATGATCCTACAATAGAAAAATGGTTGTATTGAAATGATGAAGATTGCAATTCGCCAACAACGACACCGGTTGAAGGAAGAATATTTTGATCCTTTTCCACTGCATCAAGTTATCAAAACTTCACCTGTGAAATTGACAACTGATGAAGACTGGCTTAAACTTGTGGAATCATGGAAGACTCCCAAGAAAATGGTATGAGAACCAACTCTTGCGATGTACATGATACTTTGGCACTTGGGTAATAACTTGAATTGTGTATATAATGCAGGAGGCATGCCAAAAAAACAAGGAAAACTGGGCCAAGGTCAAGTTCCCTGCAACAACCGGCTCATGTAGCTACCCTGTTTTTGTAGAAAATTTGGTAAGTTAGCCATGTCAATAGTGAATGTCACATGCTTGCGTATCCATTTTGTTATGTTCTGGTAGTTAATAAAAATGTTTCTAGTTTCATTGATAGGTGTACAAGGTCTGTTCTGCTAGTTAATATAAATGTTCAATTTTTTTGAAGTCAATTTGCTGTTCAATTTTGTTCAACTCAACTTATTGTTATGGTACTTAATATAGATGTTAAATGAACTTGTTATTTCTTAACTGAACTTGCGTCTTAAATGAACTGGCTGTTTATGTGAACTTGTTGTTTCTTTAAATGTTTCCTATCAAGTTTTGTGACCAATCAAGTAATCTTGCTCCATCTATAAATTGTTCTTAGGCAGGTGAGTCTGAGAATATGAAACTTGACGCCTTTGATTTGTTCAAGTTGTGCCACTTCAGCAAGAAGAAAAAAGGCTACACTCCTAATGTACAATTGGCTATCGTAAGTCAGCTCTCATATGGCGTTCTTTCAATTTGTTAGGCCCTGGTCATGAACATTCTTTTGCTGCTTTCTTGCTAGAATCGAATGGAATAGCAGTTGGCTGCACCACCAGAAGAAGGTGAAGAACCTAAGTCTGCGACTGAAGTTGTAGCTGATGTACTAGGTGACAGCACCAAGAAGAATATGTTCCTTCAGAATGTGGGGATCAAGACTGGGAGACCAAGGTCTAATGTACAGAATGTCCAAGCACAACTGGAAGTGGAGAAGAATGCAAATGTTGAGCTTCGTGCAAAACTGGATGATTTGGAAAGGAGAGCGGAGGAAAAAGAACAAGCAAGGTTAAGGGACATGGAGGAGATGCACAACAAGCAAGCTAGCTTGGAAGCGAAACTTCAGCTTATTCTTGATCAACAACGGCCACTTGATTGAAATAATGGTATGTGCACTGCTAGTTCATTAGTTCACTGCTACAATATTTTGTTCTTGCTTTATGCACAATGCTAGAGGCTTATTTGCACTGCCAGTTCACTGCCTTACATTTTTATTTGTTTTTGGTCTTGCAAGAAGCTAAAGGATGGCGTGAACTGGTGGACTACACCTAGAATTTCAACCACCAACCTAGAGCTGCTGGTCTGATGCAAGATGCTCTTGCTTGAGCTGCTGTTTTGATTCAAGATGCTCATGGTTGAGCTGACTTATTGTTCTTTCTCCTTTAGACTTATTGTTCTTGTGTTGAGCTTGTGCTCCTGGGTTGCAAGTTGAGTTGCATCTCTAGTGATTTGCATGCTTTTGATGTGTGAAACTTGTGACTGCTTCTGGATAATGGGCTCTTTTGAAATGGTCTAATTGCTTCTGTTGTGATAATGGTTTGGATGCTGTTGGGCTGGAATCATTGCGGGCTGAAATATTTATGGGCTGAATTGACTCTGAGCAGAATTCATTGTGTGCTGAAATGTTTATGGGCTGAAATTTTGGGCCAAAAGTGGTCCACTAATAAAATTGGCCCATTGAAAAAAAATGATCCACGTCATCATTAGTGCCATGTAAGCAGCCACATCATCATCCATGTTGGTAGCCATGTCATCATCCACGTTGGCAGCCTTGTCATTGTCCACGTGGACGGCCACGTCATCGTCCACGTGGACGGCCACATCATCGTCCACGTGGACGGCCACATCACTATTGGGAGCCATGTCATCATCCACATTGGCAGCCACATCACTATCCATGTCAGCTTGAATCCGCGACGTTTACTTTCGTCGCTAAAACTGGGCTTTGGACTGGGCTAACTGGGCCTCGGGCTGCTCTGCGACGTTCAAAAACCATCACGGATCGCTTCAATCCGTGATGGTTTTGAAGAATCATCGGTAGATTTAATCAATGACGCTCAATCAACAACGAAATCTCAAACCATCATGGATGGTGAATTGCGACGGATTTTCAATGATTTGCGACAAAATGATTCCGTCACAGAATAAATAGTATGTTGTAGTGGAATGAAACCATAGATGCATGATCACTAGGGTTCCTCAGTCACTCTCCTGGTGTGCAGGTCGTTAGTACTGCAATGCTTAACTTGGATTCGGTAGAAATTGAGTGATTCCTATCACTCGGGAGTTATAGGTTGTTGTTACTTATGGCAACGTGGCTTGAGAATGAATCAATGAGGAAAGACAAATGAAGATCGGGCGGAGATGAGTTTGATTATGGATATGAAATGAATGGAAAGTAAATCTCCGCCTGTGTCGGTTGAGGACCATACCGTTGTTGGCACATTGATCGAGGCTTGAACAGTACAAACCACATGCCGGGAGTAGGAGGTAGTCGAAACCAGTAAGCTAATTATCTGAATTGCAACGATACTTTGAATCGCGACCTGCTACTCTGGGAGTGGAATGATGGCGGGTGGTGGAGTGTATGTCACCTCCGGGTTCTCTGGGAGTTCACCGTGAGGGGCCCTTCACTCAGGTTTTGGTAGGCGTGATTCAGACATCGGGGCGAGGATGAGAACAGTTGACATGTGTGGCCTGACGGGGTTTTCATGTGTCATGTGAGTTAGGTCCACCTTGCAAGGTTAAATCGGATCGATTCGCCGTCTCTCTCGGTTAAAAAAACCTTGATCTCTCTCTCACATCATAGTAAATGATGGAAATGAGAATGGAAGGAAGACATCTGATTGTCTTTTACTAGAGGATTAATTTGATCTACCATGTGTGCTCTAGATATTTCAGAAAACCTAGTTGGTACTCGAATGCTAAACCTAAGCTAAAATTTGAAAGTAAGGATCCATTGTTAGTAGCCTTTTCAGCAAAATAAACTCCAGAGTCAAAAAGCTTTGCATGTCTAGATAGTGGGCTAAGTATACCCATAGTCGGGTAAGCCTTGCTGAGTATTAGTATGCTCAGAGTTTGTTGTTATCCTGTTTTCAGGTGTTTGTTGCTGGTTGGAGATAACCAGGATTCACACTGGTGGGCTCGATGTGACATCCTCACGTCTTCGTAGTATCGTAATTTTTTTAAATCAAACTTCTATTTAAATCCGTTGCATTTTTTGAACTCTCATATTTTAGGTAAGCTTGGTTGTCAAAAAAAACTCTGCATTGTAAATCAAACTTCCAGTGTTTTTCGATCCTTAACCCGACAGACGACTAGATTATACCATTTTAAGTGCGTGGTAAGTTGACTAAACATTAAGATGATAGTTAGCGCACTTAAGCCGGTTTAATTTTGGCGGTTCTGTTACAGCTGGTATCAGAGCCGAAACGCACTGGGGATGATTACTTGCAACTTTTGGCTTGCAAATTGGTCGGTTTTGAAAATTGTCGCTAGTTGCGCTAAGGAATAAGATAGATCGTATGACCTATCTAGGTTTTATTAGTCATGGTGGCATCTATGTATCTATTTTATTCCAGCACTTTACTTTCTGTTGAAACTTACTTTCTTGCACAGTTGGTATCTAATATTCGGTAACAACGCACCTACGCTTAGGTAAGCAAGGTAAGCATTCTTGGTAGTCTTTTAGAATAGCCCATGTGTTTCATACGTGCGTGGGTCCCGTATGATGAGCATACGAGGAGGTAATAAGGCTTCATTCAAATGAGCCTATCGCTATCTGCCGCCTGATATAGAGCGCGAATTTCTTACCGTGTGATTGTAACCATGGCCATCACGTAAGGCAATGTTATGAGATGTAGACCTGTCATGCGGTTGGCCATGGCCGTGGGACACGTTTACCCTTGGGTGTCCCGTAAGGCGATTTGTACGGGAAGTGAATACTTTATTATGATGTATGCAGTACTGCCCATTCAGCGTCGAACGTTTGGGTGCCATCTCTATAGTGGATGGTAATGTATGTGTGAATATGTGGGAAACTGCATATGCGTTACCCGTGTGGCATATGACACATGGGGGCCATTCGTGTGTGCTGGCACGAAGGGTCCAGAAGTGGATATATATGTTTCGTGTTCTTCTGCAGGTACACTAACCACGTTACGTAAGTTATGAACGTAAGAACGACTAGTATATATAGGGAGAGTACGTATTGTGCCCCAGTTGTCCCGTATGCCAAGTTATTGGCAATTGTTTGGGTGAGGAACGATAGAACGTGCATGCATCATATCATATCTGGGGTTGGTTTGATCATTTTGCTTGTTACGTTGTTTTACTAAAATGTGTTGCTTTGACCTAAAATGTCTGTCTAGTTTTGTGTTGCAGTAGTGGAACCAATCGTAATTTGCTCGACTAACCATGGGCTGAGAAGATCTCTTGCAAGTCAGTGGCTTGGGTCTTATGGGAACCTACATTTCAGCTTATCGTTCCAATCAAACTTTTGATCAAAGCCTTGAATCTATTGTAGCAAAAGCATTGTTGCTTTTCCCTTTAGTAACTAATCCTTGATGTTTGTCAACAAAACCCTTCAATCCATCGTTCAATTATCATTCTATCCTCTATTGATGTCGTACCCTATATTGTTGGCTACTTTGATTCCAATATCTGAAACACTTGTACCTTCGTTCTTGCTCAGTAAATTCTTGGATAAATTAAAAAGGTCTGTGACAATAATAGTTTATATACTGCCATTATTGCAACAGTCATGCATCCCATCAGGTCACGACATTGGTCAGTGCATGGTGTCGCATCATCCTCGGAAATCCGCAAACCAACCAACGGGTATGCATCTGAGTATAACATCGTGTGTTGTCTTAGATCCCTCTAACCTATCTTGTCGTTGCTGGCACGATTGGGTTGCTGCTCTTGATTTTTCTTGTGGTGGTGTTTAATCACATGACTATGATGCCGTGCCAGAACCTAGGGCCTCATGTGCGCTGCAGCCACATGATTGAGCCACTAGGAGCGCACTGGTGCCTAGGTATATGTGATATAACTCACTGCAATCCCCTTTTATGCAACCTTACTAGTGTCCTAACTTTTGATCCTCGCTCAAGGATATAGAACTAACCAGGTGGTAGTCTTGCGAGAGCGGTTACAAGGTGTGAATCATGTGCATTCTCAACTCATACGTATGTGCATCATACTCATGCATCTCATGGCGAGCATCACTCAAGAGCATTGTCATTTTGCATCATGATGTATACATCATTGAGTCGACATCATGGCAAATGCATCATGTCATATGCACCATTTTATTTTGCGCATGGAACATCCCATCATGGCATTACATCGGCATTGCAATCATCCGTTTCATGAATGCATCATTGGCATGGGTATCGAGCATTTGCAGTGTTTTGTCATTATCCCTTGACATACTTGCATTGCATTGGCATAAATAAACATGTTTTGCAACTAGCATCATGCAGCTCATTCTAATAATAAATCCTGAGCAACGATGTTCCGAAAATTCCTCTTAAACCAATCTTCCGTGCTATGCTCACTTGCTATCCATGAGCTTTATGACGAATCTCACCAAAATTGTTTTTCTTGTTCTGGTGAGCTCAACTCTATGTGATCTTGTCTTATTGTCATTCCTTATTATGTTAACTTTTTCCTTCTGGATCTGAAAACCTTACCTGACTCAATCATCCAATCTAGTTGAAGAGTTGTGCAAGAATCGAGTTCGGGTGTTCTCTTAAAAGCAATCATCGTCGTCATCAGGAGGTGTCCCTAGTTGCATGTAAAAAGGAAGCTGCTTTCACCTGGGTAGGGAATCCTAATTTCAAATTGGGTGCGTAACCTTGAGTTCCATAATTAACCCTGCTCAAGTTTTGCAGCCATAATCTTTTAAGTGCAGTGCTAGTTACGGTTCATGTGCTGCAAAAAAAGTATCTTGCATCTTGTAGACCTTTTGTTGACCCGTTAACCCAGCTAGGTTTCCTCGACAATTGTCTATGGTTGTGGTATGCCCATGTGCCTGCTAGTCAAAACCATACCTATCAATCATTGATGAACCTCGTTGTCTCTTATCCTAAATACAATCTGGTGCAATGTTAATCTCCTTTTCTACCTTGGCCTTAGAATCTTTCCCTTGTGAATCATGACATTGCTTTATCACCTAGGTCTCTGGATGGTATATCGGTTTTGTTCCATGTGTCCTGCTTGTTTCGTTTATAGTTCCCTAAGGTTCTTGAATGGTTATCGGTTTTGATCTCCTGTTGCTGCCTAACCGGACTGAATCTCATGTTGATCATTGATTTGGTAATCTCTTCGGTGGATGCAAGCTGTGAAGCTAAAGCAAAAGTCTTATGCCCTAAAGTCTTTGGTTGTTAATCTCTATTGCAATCATGTCATGTCTCTATATTTGGATCACTTCTTTACTACCCTTCTTTCCCGTAGTGCTTATCCATTCATGATCTATCTGTGTTACATGAGAATTCTCATTGGTGGTATGCTCAGTAAATGGTGTTATGATTAACAACTAATGGTGCTATGAAGAAACTGAAGGCCTGCTGTGGGCGATCGCACATGGTTGTGCTGCTTGGCATGTGCTGGTATCGAGGTTGGTAGTCATGAACCCCTATGAAACTACACCAGCGTGTTATCTCTTAGTGAACCTTTCCCAAATATATCTCTCATGGTTTTATCTGGAGATGTATATATCAGACCTAAATCTAGTAAGTCTTCCTTCCAAAGTTGCGAATCAGATAATCTTTGAAGAAACTAGTAATGGACGAGAACGTAGTAGACTACAAGTGGTGGTAGATAAGGGACTCAGTTTAATCTACCGAGAGGATCAAGCAACCTAGGTCATCACTGTTGGAACAAGGGGGTGTACAACACTTAACGTTGGACAAGTTACCATTCGGACAAAAGTCGAGGGAGATGTTATGTTTCCTAAGATACCGCTTTGCTCTCCTAATCTTTCTTTAAGTTCTCAGACCTTATCTGTAAAGGATCGTACCGTCAACATCAATCTTATCTAATGTGACTTTTTCCTACCGTCTTTGATGATTGACCTGCTTCTCTTCCCTTTAAAGTCTATCACTCCGAATCTCAGGACGAGATTCTTTTAAGGAGGGAAGGCTGTAACACCCCTGTGTTAATTTTGTGTATTAGTGGCTAATTCTGTGCTTAAACATTGTTATTAGCGTTAATTACGCATGCACAATTACATATGAAATCGCATGTCATCACATGCAATAAAGTTCAATTATGTTTGTGCAATTTTTGCTAACTATATATTTGACGAATATTTTGAAAACTTCGTTTAATTAAAGACCATGGTCCAAAGTCATTCAAACCCCGGTTGAATCCCTCTTTTGAGCTTAACTGAATTTCAGCTTTGACTGTTCTTTGACCCGCTTTATCTATCAAATCTTAGCTCAGATCAACGTTTACCCAAAAGCATTTTTGTAGATCTTTTAGTTCTCTACAACTTTTATTTTGGCCGAAATTCAAGTTTATGTGCAGAAATTTCAGTTTTTGCTGGTCAAATCAGATCAAAATCCATGGACCCCATTCCCTTGTTTCACCGCTCCTCTGCTCCTCCCGTACTCGTGCCCATGCCGCGACCGGCACAGTCCAGTGACGACCACCACGTGTCGGCTGGCCGGAGAACCTCGTTCACCAGCCCCAGCCTGACCTTATCCTTCCGGCCTCGCTCCATTTCACTCCCACGTCGATCCCCTTTTCCCCTCCTCCATCTTCCTCCTCGCTTCGACTGGAGCCGAGCAGAACTGGCACGCCGCTCCCGCTCCGATTCCATGTGCTCAAGGCCTCCCTGCCTCGTCCACCACCTCCGCGCGCTTTCCCAGCCCCGGCAAAGCATTTCCCAGGCCGGAATCGAAGCTGCACGGCTGTCCGCCATGGAAGCTCCGCCCGGAGCTCCGGCCGTCGTCGATCCGCCCCCTCCGCTTCTCCTCCACCCGAATCGACGCCATGGTGAGCTCCCCCACATCCCCCTCGACCTCCCCAGCCCCTTCACTGACCTCCATAGGCCAACCCCTCCCGAAAGCCGAGCTACAGCACCGCCTCCACCACTGCTCCGTGGCCAGCCCTCTTCCGACCACCTCCCGCCCTAGCTCTCCTTTCAAATCGGTTGCTGGCGAGCCCCTCATGCTTTCCCACCACTCCCCTGTAGCCGGCATGGCCTCCTCTCACCGGATTCAAGCTCCCTAAGGCACCAAATTCACGTCAAGAACCTCATGCAGCAATTGAAGCAAGTCCAGGGGGTTTTCTGCATTGTCATAGACTCATATGAATAGTCTTTCAGGGACCAAATCGCTTGAAGCTTTGAAAATCCGTAAAACATATTAGAAAAATGCTAAAAATGCAAAACTAGTTTTGTTAGCTTAATCTTTTTATGCTCTATATGGTAGAACCATGAAATGTGTTGTTTGCTGTGCAGTTTTATTTATGCTAGATAAATGTTTTTGTAGGTTGATAAATGCATAAATGGAGTTAGGAGTATGAGAAAAATATAAAACCAGTTGGATTAGTTTTGTTTTGACATGTAGTGCTTAGAAAAAATATTAAACCTACTGTTTGGATAATGTTTCTGTGATGTGTGGATTTAATCTTGGTTAATGCTTGTTTAACCTTGTTTATTTAATATCTGCAATTATGGAAGTCCAAAATTTGTGAAATTTATGCAGTAGCTCACTCTTTGAATGCTTAGTTCACTATAAGAATTTCATGTTCAGAAGCTATGTGCATGTTTGTAAATCTGTTTTTGTACTATTTGTTTGTTGAGGCTAAAATAAATTCTTTCTGCTATCAATAATTGTTGGTAAATTTTTGTTGCATGCTTTATCGATACCTTAACCTTCTGGTAAAGTTTTCTACCAGGTTATGGCTCGATGTCAAGTTTTTGCATTTGTCTAGCTACTAGCTATAGCCTTTACTTTTATGTTTGTTGCTAAATAGTTTCTTTTCTACATGCTTAATTTCAGCAATTTGTGTTGATCATATGTAAATCGTGTTAACCTTGTTAGACCAGTTTGTGGTTTGTTTTTATGTACCTTGCTTAAACTTGCTTGCTAGTTAATAAAGTTCTAGTCTAACCCTTCCTGCTTTGCACTGTGGGTTAGCTTTTATAAAATAAGTTTAAGTAACGCTTTTTGGGAAGTGAAACACTTTATTTATATAGCCTGCTGGTTGTGTACTCTTCTTGATGTGTTGCTATCTCTATGGGCGGCTTGTGTGGTGTTTAATTAGTCTTCTGTCAGTGCCCATGCAATAGTGACCTTGAGCTTGTCTTGATTACCTTGTCTGATGCATCGTCCATATATTCATACATTAGCATTGTTGCATCTCATTCAGGTACGCTAGATGTACAATGCGTGGACATGAAGCAAACGATGATGATTCGGACCACAAGACGGTGTTGGTAGGTGTATCCTGAAGAGATGACTAGTTGGAGCAGCAAAGACCCAGCCCAAGGCCTTGTTAATACTAACACTGACTTAGTGTTACCCCAGGCAAGCCCCGGAGCATAACCCCTAATTTGAGTATTCAATGGTTTATTTATGTATTTGTGCATTAAGTTTTCTAGGAGTTGAATGAAACCATAGATGCATGATCACTAGGGTTCCTCAGTCACTCTACTAGTGCGCAGGTCGTTAGTACTGCAATGCTTAACTAGGATTCGGTAGAAGTCGAGTGATTCCTGCCACTCGCGAGTTATAGGTTGTTGTTACTTATGACAACGTGGCTTGAGAATGAATCAATGAGGAAAGACAAATGAAGATCGGGCAGAGATGAGTTTGATTATGGATATGAAATGAATGGAAAGTAAATCTCCGCCTGTGTCGGTTGAGGACTGTACTATTGTTGGCACATTGATCGAGGCTTGAACAGTACTAACCACATGCCGGGAGTAGGAGGTAGTCGAAACCAGTAAGCTAATTACCTGAATTGCAACGATACTTTGAATCGCGACCTGCTACTCTGGGAGTGGGATGATGGCGGGTGTTGGAGTGTATGTAGCCTCCGGGTTCTCTGGGAGTTCACCGTGAGGGGCCCTTCACCCGGGTTTTGGCTGGCGTGATTCAGACGTCGGGGCGAGGATGAGAACAGTTGACATGTGTGGTCCGACAGGGTTTTCATGCGTCGTGTGAGTTAGGTCCACCTTGCAAGGTTAAATCGGATCGATTTGCCGTCTCTCTCGGTTAAGAGAACCTTGATCTCTCTGTCACATCGGAGTAAATGATGGAAATGAGAATGGAAGGAAGACATTTGATTGTCTTTTGCTAGAGGATTAATTTGATCTACCATGTGTGCTCTAGATGTTTCAGAAAACCTAGTTGGTACTCGAATGCTAAACCTAAGATAAAATTTGAAAGTAAGGATCCATTGTTAGTAGCCTTTTCAGCAAAATAAACTCCAGAGCCAAAAAGCTTTGCATGTCTAGATAGTGGACTAAGTATACCCATAGTCGAGTAAGCCTTGCTGAGTATTAGTATACTCAGAGTTTGTTGTTATGCTGTTTTCAGGTGTTTGTTGCTGGTTGGAGCTAACTAGGATTCACACCGGTGGGCTCGATGTGACATCCTCATGTCTTCGTAGTATCGTGATTTTTTTAAAATCAAACTTCTATTTAAATCCATTGCATTTTTTGAACTCTGAAATTTTAGGTAAGCTTGTTTGTAAAAAAAACTCTGTATTGTAAATTAAATTTGAGAACTTTTATCTGCTTGTAATCATCTGTGCTCGTCTTCGTGCGAGACTTCCAGTGTTTTTCGATCCTTAACCCGATAGACGACCGGATTATACCGTGTTAAGTGCATGGTAATTTGATTAAATATTAAGATGATAGTTAGCGCACTTGAGCCGGTTTAATTTGGGCGGTTCTGTTGCAAAGAGATAATTGTCAGTCGCCACTTATAGACACTGGCAGCAGATTTTGAAAAATAGATAGAATTAAGACAAGTTGTGATGCTAGTAAGGTTGATGATTGGACGCTTGTACTTGATACATAGTTCACAGACGACGTTTTAGTGTCATCATACATTCATATATTTCATAATGCCTCTTGACGCCACAGTTCATTGTACAGCATTCAACAAAAAATCAGTATAGGATGTGGTCCATAACTGCCGGAAGGCACCAACTGGATGAGGCCAGTATCTCTGAATTCCAGCATCGTGCACCTGCTTGCCCTTCTGTGACGCTTGACTTATTAATGCCAAAGATATACAATAACTTAGAACTGTGGAGCTGAATAAATAGAATGTGGGATCTTTTTGATACCATTCAGCTGGTATTATACCTGTAATTATCTTGGCATTAAACAAGGTTGAGTGCCTCTCAAATTGTTTCAAGCACTGTGATGACTTGGGCGGTTGAGAACAGCACAGTTCACCGCTAAGGTAGCATATGCATAAAATTGGTGAACCTATAGATTATGATCTAAGTTACGCTCTGCAAATTCATCAGTAAGGACCCTCCTCTCTATCACTGACATTTTCTGAGCCAGATGGAGAATCTGATTCATAGGCAATAGTATCAAGACATAATTACTTAGTTCTTGATTTTTTGTGTTACCTGTTCAGGTGCATGCTTGCTAACATGGATACATTTTGACATCACTTTTGATATATGGTAGCGCTGTTGCCGTTCTTTTGTTAGAAGGATTGAATAGGAGGACCTATATAAATGAAACAAGCAAACGCTCTGCAAATTGTGCTAAAGTTTTTTTAGAAATAATGTCAGCTATTTGCAGGCGCCAAATGTCTGAACCAAGCAAACCAAACCGAGCTATCAGTCTTTTAGTATCGATTCAAGTTATTTGCAACAGTCTACTATCAGCTTGTGAACAAAAAAATATACATATTTGGTTCCCACTAATACATTAATTCAATAACAGTTTTGAACTTCGCTAAACGTCAATCAACCCCTCTTGCAGGGAATCTGGTACGCAATACTCAGATGAAGCAATGACTCAGAAGTAACGCAAACCTAAAGTAGCAGAAAAACAGGAATACCATTGCAGAAAGCAAATTTCAGTATCAGTACAATTGTAACAAGAAGAGAAATAGTGGCTTATCTCAACTTGTCATGCAACACTAAGACTCATGGGTGGATTGAGCCAACTCCATGGTGCAACTGGCCTCTATTATAATCCCTTTTGATGAAGAACCTGACTCAGTGGTGGAAGTAGCCCATAGAAAGACAAAGCAGGAGATTCCATGTAACAATCATATGCACTTTATTGATCATCTTGATTCGAGAAAAGCAAGGGCCACAAAATTTTCAATAGAGCTTTAAAAAAAATTCAATGCTCACTTAATTTACATGATGCAAGTGATCTACTTCATTATGGAGTCCGTAATTATACAGTGAGTATCATCTGTAGGGTGATAGTCAGATGTCGTCTTTAATTTGCAGGGTGCCCAAAACTCACAAGGCTTACGCTAGCTTTGCCCATTTGCTTGTTGCTACACAGTGGCCTTTCACATGCTTTTGTTATGTGTGCTTTTTTATAGGCATTTTGTCGAGCACATGGTGTACATCTTCTGTTTCACCGTGACAGGAAATGTGAACAGAGACGGGACGTTCTTCTTGTAGAGGTAGTTGCATCTGTCACCCAAAGAAGAGGGCGCTGAGGAAGGACTAACCATGGGGCCAGAGGCCGGTGAGAAGGGGGTTGCTTGATTCGCTGTTGCAGTGGCGGCGGCTGGTTTGGTCGAGTTCGTGGTCAGGCATATGGTGCAGGAGGGCAGGTAAGCGAGGGAGGGGAGAGGTGAGCACCGGACGACACGGGTGAATGCAGGGGTGTCCACCACTAGAGCCCCGGCGGCCGGAGCTGGCAAATGCGATCACGGGAGAAGGAGGCATATTTCAAGGGTATGAAGGATTTCTGATGCATAGTTACCTGCTTATCAAAGGAGTCAATGGATAGAGTCGATCTGATCTCGCCTCCAGATACAGCCGGGTGCGGACTGCGGCACTGCGCTCGTAGGAATCTACGGGGGTGATGTTCGCGGAGGAGGGCACATGAGCGTTGGCTGGTTGGGAATTTTTTTTTTGGTGGCAACGATGATGAAAGGAAGGTCAAGGGTCAATGTGTGCTGTTGATGGGAATCACGAGGGGTCGAGAACCTGACTTGACCCACCCTACTCTGTGCTTGATTTTGACCGTTGATGGAAGATCCGACAGTGGATAAATAGCGATGACGTGGCCCAATCTCGCGCTTGATCCGATGGAGCTGATTTCATTCGTTAGAGATAAGACTAAGAAATTCCTTTCACCTTTATTTTCATTACTTTTTTAACCACATCGTAAAAAATTTAAGGAAAATAAAAACTTTCTGTTTCAGAAAAAAAGTAAAGCTTCTGTTAGGAGTGGCATGAGTGCTAAGACGAAAGCGATTGGGCCGACATAGGGCCTTTGAGCTTGACCTTGACGCGGGACCAAGTCAAGTCAACCCATTTTTTTTTTCCTGCAAGGAAAATGTTTTGATCCTTGTATCTCTCGCCCCTCTCGGCAGCTTTCCTCTTCCAAGCTGTCCTGCAGTTCGCAGCGCCGAGCTTCGTAGCACCAGGCCGAAGTGACTGACCCGGGACCGGAAGGGACGCCACCACCACTACCATTGCAGGAGCTCTCGGTTCTCCGCGACACCGTCAGGTAGGTTCTCCGTGCATGGTTTCTTGTTCAAGTCTGCTGTGTTGCTGGTGCTGACCACCTTGCGCTTATCCTAATATTGCAATTTTTTCTGTTTAGTGATGATGCTTTTTACTCTGATAAATCGTGGTTTAATGAAGTTAAAATAGAGAGGGAGAGAGAGAGGGAGAGAGAGCCGCACTTTCCCCTTTCTCCCATGATGTCGCCGCGCAAGATCCCGCCGGCATGCCGCCCTACGATCCCTGCCAGCGCGCGCCGGCGCGGCCTGTCTCAGGAACCTGGCCGCCTCCTTTGGTCGCTTAATCTCGTATCCCTGTGTTTCCGACCCTCCCGCGGTGTGTGACGCCGGACGGCACGCGAGCTGCTCGACCAATTGCCGCGCCGCCTATCGCCCCTGACCTATTTATCCTCTCACGGCCTAGATCCATGACGGAGTTCCACAATCATAGGAAGGAAGGGGACCCGTGAAGTTATGAGAATCGCGAAGCTCCAAGTTAGTCGCAATGTTCCCTGCTGGTGTTGGTTGTTGAATGATCAAGACTATTTCCTTGCATAGTCTCTGACCTCTGTTTCCTCTGCTTTGGGAAGAAACCGTAGTAAGAGAATGTGATTTTCAAATTCTGACGAAGAAAGGAGTATCCTTTTTGCCCCAAAAGTTTCGGATAGCAGTTCACTTATACTCTAATGTTTGCTAATCTAGTCATGACTATGGATTATCTACTACAGTAGTGAAATCTGCTATACGAGGGCCACAGTATCATAATGGAACTTATAGTTATTCTATTATGTCGTGAGGCTCTAGCTAACTTTTGACTGTCAATGTTGAAACTTCTTTATTCCACAGCACAGTGTGAAATTTAAACATTCCAAATTTACAATGTAAACAAACTGGGAGCGAGCATAATGAAAAAGATCGATACTTATGATATATTCTCTAAACCAGACTATGAAAGGTTACTGTTTCTAAAAATGGCTTGTCTTTTCCCAACAAAGGAAAACTAATTGCCAATGTTGCACTTGAAGCAATCCCATGCTCATTTCAATTCAGTTGATTCAACAAAATAAATTATACTGCAATATGTAACATCTTTTGTATTTTCCCTTCTGACAGAGATGGCAGAAGCAGCACTTCTTGCACTGTCAAAGATTGGGTTCTATTTAGCAGGAGAAGCTGCCACATTCATTGCAACCCAGTTTTCTAATTTGATTGAGCTACCAAACACTGTGCAGCGTATTCGGAGGGAACTTCTGATGATGAACATCTTTATACGGAAGACAGGTACATCATATCTCAGTGATGAGCTCCTCAAGGCTTGGATCACAGAAGTGAGAATGCTGGCCTACCGTGTTGAAGACATAATGGACAACTTTTCCTATCATTCTCTTCAATACAAGCAAGAACCGAAACAGAAAAAGTTGGCTAACGGATTAAGCTATGGTTTAGTGTTTAGTGGAATTGCTGATGATCTAGCTCAGATTGAAAAGGAAATTGAGCATGTCTCGAAGTTGAAGAATATGTGGGTGAATTCATTCCACGAGCTTCTTCCCTCTCAAGTCACCAGTGCTGAGCAGCAATTCCCTCGATACAGTTCGCCCCAACTTATAAAGAATGAAAACCTGGTGGGGTTCAAGGAGGACAGAGAGCTGTTACAGAAATTGTTGACTCCCAATGCACCTGTCCACGTGGCAAATATACCAGCTCTCAAGGTGGTATCTTTGTTAGGTATGGGTGGGATGGGAAAGACCACACTGCTCACGAGTGTGTATGAACAACTGAAAGATCACTTCGACATCCATGCTTGGCTCACTATCTCACAGACATATAGAGGTGTGGATGCTCTGCTGAAGGAGCTGCTAAACAATGTCAGTGCCTCTAAGCATACAGCAACAGCTGATGCTAACAATGTCAATCAGAAGGAAGTGACTGTACCAGTTGATATTGAGATAGGAGACAAGAAGAGGCTGAAACCAGATGACATCAACAAGATGGACATCTTAGAATTGAAGAGAAATTTAAAGACCGTACTGAAACATAAGAAATATATTGTTGTATTGGATGATGTTTGGGATCGTCGAGTTTACGATGGAATAAGTGATGTGTTCGAGGATTCTGGGAAGGAAAACCGTATTGTCATCACAACAAGGAAACATGATGTAGCTGCTCTTGCCACACCAGGTTATCTGCTCAAGCTAAACCCATTAGACATCAAGAATGCACTCCAGCTCTTCTGTATGAAGGCTTTTCCTAACAAAAATCACTTTGATTGGACATCAGAGCTTCTTGAGCATGCTAATGACATTATAAAGAGTTCTGGGGGTCTTCCATTGGAAAAGTGTCCACGTGAGCTTCAAGAGTTGGCTATTCATATTGTGACGAAATGTGAGGACTCCACACTGGTAATGTGTCCATCTGAACTTCAGGAGCTTGCTACTGATACTGTAAAGAAAATTAAGAGCTTGTCACTGTCAGTGTGCACATCGGAGCTTCAGGATCTAGCTACTGTTATTGTAAAACGATGTGAGGATTTACCTCTGGTGAAGTGTCCATCAGAGCTTCAGGAGATTACTACTGATATTGTAAAGAAATGTAGGGGTTTGCCACTGGCTATTGTATCAGTAGGCAGTTTGTTGTCTTCAAGGAAGCAAATAGAACCAGTTTGGAGACAGATGTACAATGAGCTTCCTTGTGAACTGGAAAAGGATGATCAGGTTCGAGGAATTCTGAATCTTAGCTATTATGACTTGCCTAGTGACCTCCGAAACTGCTTCTTGTACTGCAGCTTGTTTCCTGAAGATTACCATTTTTCAAAGGAGGACCTTGTGCGACTTTGGGTTGCTGAAGGATTTGTCGAAAGGAAAGGGGACAGCACTCCTGAGGAGGTAGCAGAGGGCTATCTTGCAGAGCTGATCCATCGGAATATGCTGCAACTAGTGGAAAATGATGAGCTTGGAAGGGTGAATACATGCAAAATGCATGACATTTTAAGGGAATTAGCCCTTTCAATCTCTAAAGTGGAAATGTTTGGCACAGTAAATGATTTTGGTGCAATGGTGCAGATGGACACAGGTGTTCGTCGCATATCTTCATATGGATGGAAGAAGATGAAAAAGAATAAATCTAATATGAAATTTCCACACCTCCGAACCCTGATGGCAAGTGATACCATTGTAGACTATGTACCATCAATACTATCTGAATCCAAGTACCTTACTGTCCTTGAACTGCAGAACTCTGATTTCCAGGAACTGCCTGCATCTATAGGGAACCTGTTTAACCTGAAATACATTGGCCTAAGAAATACAAGAATAACATCACTGCCGAACTCCATTAAGAATCTCTCCAATCTTCAAACTCTTGATGTCAAATCAACAAGTATAAAAGCTCTGCCACCTGGGATAGTGAATCTCACCAAACTAAGGCACCTTACTGCTGACAAACTTGCTGATAAGAACCAGTCAGAATTCCGGTACTTTGTCGGAGTGGAAGCTCCTAAAGGGCTTTCCAACCTTGAAGATTTGCAGACTCTTGAGACCGTGCAAGCAAGCAAGGACCTGACAGAGCAACTTGATAAGCTTTTGCAACTAAGAAGCCTATGGATAGATAACATCACTGCTTCCCATTGTGGTGAGCTTTTTGCTACCTTGTCGACTATGCCACTTCTTTCCAGTTTACTTCTATCTGCGGGTGATGAGAATGAGATACTTACCTTGAAAGATTTCAATCCGATCTGCACGAAGCTCCACAAGCTAATTGTCAGAGGATGTTGGGCCCTAGGGACAAAACATTGCCCGATACTTCAGAACCATGGCAAATATCTCAAGTATCTGGCCCTAAGCAGGTGCCATTTTGTAGAAGATCCACTGGTGGTTCTAGCATCTTGTGTTCCGAACCTCACGTACCTGAGACTTAACAATATACATAGTCCACATACAACATTGGTACTTTCAGCAGGATCCTTCCCACACCTGAACACGCTAGTTTTGAAGGACATGAATGATGTCTGCCTTCTGACAATTACAGATGGTGCACTTCCTGGCATAGAATGTCTATATGTCACATCATTACCACAATTGCAGAAAGTTCCTCAGGGCATCAGATACCTTGGCTCCTTGAAAAAGCTCTGGCTGCTTGGTCTCCACAGGAACTTCAAAGCTCAATGGGACATCGATGGAATGCAGAAGTACCTACAGCATGTTCCAGAGATACGGGTCTAGTAGCAGAAGCTTTCTTTGTGTTTGTCAAATGTTCCTTCTGTTTCAGTGGTAAAAGCAGGCATGGATGCAACTGTGTACATTCCAAAATCCATCAAGTTTTCAATTAGACATTAGGAACAGCTGCATTTTTCAATCTGGATCATTTGTCAGATGTCATTTCTGAAGTAGTAATTCCTGAAACATGGTTTTCTTTCGGTGCTTTTAGGATGCAATCTGGATTTACTAGTATGGGTGTTCCTTGTTCTAGTTATCATAGGCATCAGTTCATTTAAGAACATTACCTTGTTTTCACTGGATTTGTATGTTATTACTACTGTGTCAGCTAAGATTTTCTTGCATAACAAATATGTTGCTTCGTCCATACCCAAGTTGTCTTGAATTGAACTAGCATTGGGGGCTTAGGTAACTCTGTATGCTATGTTTATTATTATATACTCTGTGTAAGACATGGTAGACACCGTATTGAAGGCATGAACGTCTCGACGTATGTTCATGAATTTCTTCAGAAAGGATATCTAGAAAGGGCATTGCTTCATCTCATTAGAAATTGTCTTGAATTCTCAACCAAGTTGCTCCCTGACAACTAATGTAAGTTGGGTAGTTCTCCAAAAAAAAAAGAACTGTCACAATCTCTAAAATTTGAACACCCAAACTGGATGGGTCCATCTTGACCCATATTTCACGTGTAAGGTAGTACTCACGTTCCATGTATCCTCTACAGAGAAACGTATTAGAGAAATTTCTTGTCTCTGAGAACGTGTGCAAAAGTGCAAAAGATTTTTATCGAGGATGCAAAAATGAAAACTAATCAGATGCAAAAGAGAACAAAAACTATAGCAAATAATTATGTAAAAGCATTGAGCTTATATTTTCTCAACTACATTGGTGGTGGAAACTACGTTTTGTTCTCCACCAAAGAGCCTTGAAAGACCAAATTCTGTTTTTCTTTTGAAGAAATGATCGTCCAAGAGTATGTTGTGGGCTTCCAATTCAAATGAATGACAGGCCATTCAAGGTCATGCTCACCAGATTCCCCTAGAAGTCAGTTCCAAACATGTAAACCACACTTCTCTTTTCTAAATTGAAAACAATCACTTCTGCAGAAAAATATTCAAATAGTAACTACTTTTGATTGTGCACCATCTATCGCCCTACCAGATATAATCTTTCCAAGGCTTCCTTTATACATGAAATGGTAACAAAGCAATCACATGTTTAATGCTTCACCTTCATAACGAGACCCAGGTATCTGTGGAATGTTTTAACCACAATCACATACAAATAGAATCACTCCGTATTTATCTTGTCTCATTAATTTGTGTAGGAGCTTCAGAGACTGCAATTGACATGCATGGATTACATTCAGAAACAATATCCTTTATGAGACTACCCGACTATGTGTCAATGATCATGTCTTGTAAACTACTGAGTGATTACCTCAAAGTTCTGGCTTGGATCACCTTACGTTCTTGAAATAATAAAATTTCCCTTTTTGAAAAAAAGTTCTGGCTAGCTTGGTAGATAAACTATTTTCCGAAACTAAAATGGCTGTCTCCCTTGCATCACTATCAAAGTGATCGGGTGCTCGTAGCCTAAGGGGAGAGGGGGTGAATTATGACTTAAAACCTTAACATATGGCTCCAACTAGTTTGCACATAAAGTTAAACTAATACATGCTATCTAGATGTGCAACTACAGTTCTTCTAGTGCGAAACCCTCATCCCAAAAAAGTTTTGCAACCTATAGCCAATCCTAACTTGATTTACTCTAAAGAAGTAAAGGCACATAAGCTGCAAATATGAAATGAGGAAGTTCAAATAGGGGATGAGAGGAAGCAAACTCTTGACGCAAGATTTATCCGTGGTTCGGTTAGGCAAAGCCACTCCTACTCCACATTATTGAAGCACTCAATTAAGAGTATTGCTTCTCGGCCATCAAGTCTCTTTCGGGGACTCCTTGACTTGCCACCGAGGCAATACCACCAAGGCTTACCCAAGTTCTTAGTCACCTTGGCCCCATTTTCCACTAAGGAGCTTCTCTACGAAGCATGAGGTCTCCACGTCCCCGGCACAATGTCGTCAACGCCGCTCCACACCAAGCCGGAGAGTTGAAGACGTGCCGGCGAGCCACCAAGACTCCAAGGAAGGCCGGCGCACCAAGATACAAGAGTGGTTCACTCTAGAACTAGCACACAAAGCTCAACACCTTGCTCTCTCACTCACTCAAGAGCTAACCTAGCACTAACATTCTCAAATGTGTGTTAAGGACTAAAGATTTGATCACTAAGCACTTGGAAGGCTTGGAGATTTTATAACACCCAAAATTTAAACCTTGTTTGAATTCAAACTGAATTTGATCAAATGGTGTTTAAGTTTTTTAAAAAAATTCCTCTCACCCTTTCTCTCTCCAGCCTACCCCAACTCTCTCCCCCTCTCTTTCTTTTCCCGCGGGCCAAACAACCTGCACCGGCCCAACCCAACCCGCCATCCCTCTTTCTCTCTCTCTCTCTCTCTCTCTCTCTCTCTCTCTCACTTCCAGCCGGGGCCCACTTGTCGGCGCCATCTTCTTCCTCCCGACGGCGCCTTCCAAACGAGCACCCTTGTCGTCCCTTTTTCCCTCTCCCCCTCACTCTACCCCGGCTGCAATTGCTCGCCGGAGTTCCCTCTCCGCCGTGCGCCGTGGTGCACCACCTTCCCGGCCCTGTGCACACTCGCCGAGGTCGACATCGGGCTCCTCGTCCCGTGCACGACCTCCCCGGCGCTTCTCCCACCCGAATCGGCCTCTAGAGCGCCATCCACGGCAACTCTGGCGGTTCGCCGCCGCCCCCGCTCGCCGCCGGCGCTTGCGCCGGCCCCGAGCCACCGCTCCCGCTAGCCGCCGCCTGTGTCAAGAGTCGCAAACCGAGCCGTGGCTGAGCCAGCAGCCGCCCGTCGAGCCGCCCCTACCCGCTGCAGCCGTTGGATCAAGATCCAACGGACTTGATCCGATAGATCCGAGCCGGATCTGAGCCGCCGCCGCTATTTTGCAGAGGAGCCCCCATCTTTTCTTTAAATCAACTCGTAGTCCTGAGTAGTTCAAAAATAATTAGATTTAAGCCCTTTTCTTTTCTGTTTAGACCCTTGACCTTTCTAGTATTAGAACCCACCATCTCTGGACCCTGTTTTTGCATGCTAGCCCCTGCGTATAGGGTTTAATTAGGTTTTAGCCCCTGGTTTGTTTCTAGCTAGCCCCTGGAAGTTCAAATCTCTCGCAAACAAGTCCCTGGTGCACTGTTTTAGCCATAACTTTCACGTTTTAACACCGTTTTCAGCGATTCTTGCGCTCACGCGATCCTTGCTTCACGCTCTACATCTTTTTCACCTTTTCCAGTACTATTTTTACTGTTTTATGTACTGTTTCTTATTTTTATTATTTGTTTTGCTTGAGTGATCGTGTAGACGACGTGCCGTTCGAGGGTGATCAAGAGCAAGCTTTTGAAGAAGATTTTCAGCTGTTAGCCGAGGAAGGGAAGTGGCCTTCTCCCTCTGTATATTCTGATTTGTTCCATTAATAGCATGTTAATTCACTTTACTTTATTGTTTTATGCATAAATTTGATGGGAACACTTATTAAGGACTTTACCTAGTCTTTTACCTCAGCCTTGGAACACTAGGTTTAATATATTGTTGGGTAGCTTTGCTTAGTTGCTTTACCTTGGGTTGGTTGTTACAATCTCAGAAAATGATAATTATGGCTTTGTTTATATCATGGTTAATGGTACAAGAAACCGTACAACCACATTGTCACATGGCTCTAATCTTAGCTGATTAATTAGACTTGTGGTTAGCTGGCAGTCTTACCGAAAGGGCAAGGAGGGGGTCGGTTTAGGGGTCATAACCCGGTTCTCTTGGGGTAGTAGCCTTTGCTAAGGTACTGACTATTAGGGAGGTTTATGGACCACACTACTACTGAAACTCTAGTGGACTGTCGTAGTGAACCCCTTGCCACTCACCAAAGGAAGTGTTTAAGGGCCTTGCAAACCCGGGCGACTCAGGGGAACACGGTTTGTGATGAAAGTGTACAACCTCTGCAGAGTGTAAAACTGTTATAACAGCCATGCTCGCGGTCATGAGCGGCTTGGACCCTCACATGATAATTGAACTTGAAGAATAATTAAATTATAGTTCTTTGGTTTATAATATTGGATCCTTTATGCTTATGCTTAAGTGAGTTGTTATACACTAATACTTAGAAAATAGGTGCTTGCTAATAAAATATGATCAACTAAAATTGCTTACTGCTGAAAACCTTTAGCCCATCTTGTTTAATCTTGCATGTTCTCCTACTTGTTGAGTACCCACCATAAGTGTACTCATCCTTGCTTAAACTGCTACTCAGAAGAGAACTTTGAAGTGGAGAACTTCGACAACTTCGAGGAGTTCTAGGTGTACGTTCACCAGTCAACTACCTGCGGGAGAAGTCGTGCTGTGGACTTTGTTTAGGATGTCGGTGAAATGTTTAAGACCTTTTGAGTCTATTTCTTTTGGAGTGTAATAATTTCGTTTTACTCTATCATTCCTTTACTTTTTGAGCATTGTCTTATGATACATTCACTCGACGTCGATCATATGTGTGTAAACTTGATCTTGGCACACATATGAGATGCATTCGGTTTTCTTTATAAAACCGGGTGCGACAAGTTTTCTTTAATGTTTGTGGGGTGTCTGAGGTCTCCAGTAACTCCAAAATGGCCGGGAGATGCCATATATATAGGCCACAAGTCGAACTAGCCATAGACTCCCTTCGGGGGTGGTCCTCAAACATAGAAAATGGAGGGGGCATGGTAACTGTGTAGTTTGCAAGGTACCTGAGACAACTGACCACATCTTCTTCTCTTGCCCCTTGGCGCGCTTCACATGGGTGTGCGCGAAAGAAGCCCTGGGCTGTAATCGAACACCTATGTCTATGCAGGACCTGCTTGATTAATGGTTGCCCTTGGGCTGTAAGAATTACAGCCTTAAGCTTTGCCTTACATCAGGGGTGTTCTGGGTTCCGTGGAATATTCGTAATAAAATGGCTATTGATGGGATCTTCATCTGAATGGCTACTGATGTCTTCTTTAAAATTGATACTACCCCACAGCGGTGGCGGGTGCTTCTCCGAAAGTCTGATCAGGCGGCCTTGGATAGGTGGAGGTCCCAGGCGCAAGGATGGTGCTGGGAGTTCCTGAAGCAAGTTCAAGAATGCCCCCAAGACCAGGAGCAAGAGCTTATGTAGCCTCGATAAGCCTCGTCGCCTTTCTTCTTTCTATTGTTTTCTTCGTAATAACAGTAGCTTGATTGGGTTCTTTTGCTCGCTTTACGCGCCATGTAAAGTCGATTTCCCCGACCGTGGATAACTGTACCAAACTCATTCGCTTTCTATAAAAAATGGGTGAATCCTGTTTCGAAAAAAATAAAATTAGTTCTCCCTAATGCAAAATCAGAGAGAGATACAAATGTACCGGAATAAAATGCTTGTATATGGATCTCATGAGTTTGTCCACATATATACAAGAGGAAGGGGTGTGAGTCCGAAGGACATCTAACTGCTCACATCTTTTGGGAATTTGATCACAAATTAAATATATTCTAAGACTTGCTAAACCACTCACTTTGTTGCCAACACTGCCCACCACCCTGTTGCAGCCTACCTCGGCCGCTACTGTGTAATCTTTGCCGCAACTGCATATCTTTATTCTTTTATTAACTATGCTTATGTTTTGTTTCTTTAATTAACTGTGATTTACTTAAAACCAATATCTACAATTCTTTCGGGCATATGCACTGTTAAAATTTGTTTATGTTGCTTCTTTTTAGTGATTTGTACACAATTTCTCCAGTATTCACGTGTCTAGTTGGTCATCCATGAGGAGCTTAAATGTTATGCTGAGGTTATTTATGTTATGTAATATTGAACAATTGTAATCCGAACTTTCCCCCTTAAATGAATCAGTAGTGCTCCTACTTCTTTGAAAAAAAAGTCCATGAGGAGCTCATCAGCAAAATTTATCATTTGGTGAATTAGGATGTGAAGAATATTTACGTTTATAATTATTAAATATATCAAAAGCCAAACCTCAACTTTAGTTAATATAAGAAGGGCAGAGAAAATAAAGACCACCACTGAAATCGTATTTGTCGTTCTGTTTGAATTTGTAAGACATCTTAACTGCTGCTGCTGAACAGTTGCTCATCCTCTACTCCCTAGATGGGTCGAGGACATGCCCTGCAAATACGACGGTGCCTGATGTCTCCTCGATGATGAAGAATGCAAATGGGTGGTCGGCGACAAAGTCCACCAGCTTGGACGGCTCATAGTCCAACGAGAACCCCATGTCGTCATCGGACTCGGTGGCGGCAGCTGCCTCACAGCCCTCCTCATTCACATCGACCACCGCCTTGTGGATGACCTCACTCACGTATATTTGCCCATCATCAGTAGTGTCAACCTCCGTGATCTCTGACACACTCGCTGTTAATGGGTCGAACGGTAAGATTAGGCCCAAGCTCTTGAGGTCTTCAACGATGCTACCGCCAAAGTTCAGCTTGAACCGTGGCAGCCGGAACTCATTGACAGGGACCAACATGAGAGGCAGGTGGTTGAGCAGGAACTTCGGCGATGAGGTGATCTCCTCAAGTAGGCTCTGCAGGCCGTCGCGGGTGTCAGGACCAATCGAAATGGAGTTTTCGCTGAAAGAAAAATAAACATACTACGACATTACATGAGATCCTCATTGCTTATTATTTATTTACTGAAGCACCATCTCTGTATATCTTTGCATCATTATATCAGCTAACAGCACTACGGGAAATGGCGTGTTTGCCGTGTGCCCCAAAGTTTGCCGTGGGCAACTTCTCAGACACACGGTAAACAACTCTTTTGGTCTCCCGGAGAAGGCAAGTCATGGAGAAAGCCTAGGACAAATTTCGTCCCGAAGAGGGCACAAAGGGGGCAAGTACTAGAATGATTCCAAACTCTGATGTTCCTTAATGGGTATGCAGCGAATTTGAGTAGGGGAGTGAACTTGTCCACTACGCAAATCAACGGGCTCAAGAGTAATGGCCACCGGTAGTACCACATATGGATCGAGCCGTTTCTTCCGGTGATGGTCCAAGGCTACCTTCTCGGTTAATACTTTTACCGAGGTGGTTGCCTTTATGCAACCGCCTCGGTTGGCGGTTGTTGACACCCAAAATTGGCACACATGAGGTTTGCTGAATAATCTGGGCAGACCGGTCAAACTTGTCATGTAAAACGGTCAGAATAGTCAAGACTAGTGTAACGAACATGGCACCATTGATGCCATTTCGAGTGATTTTGGTGATCGAATGACAACACAACACTTGGACTAATATGATTGTTAAGATGATCATTCTCAGGCTTTTAGGTTCAAGTGATGACAAAGAGAAAGAGAAGATAGGCGTAGCAAGGCCCGATGGACTGCCCCTACGGGGGTTCCGCTACCCGGTTAGCGGACGGGGGTCGAGGGGGAGCCGCCCCTCGCGGGTCTCAGGGCAGCGCCCTGAAAGCTCTTCGGTCAGTAGCACCGGAAGAACCGACGCCATGGGCATCGGAGCATCCGATGGTAGTCGGAAGAACCGACGCCATGGTACTTTGGTGCAGAAGGGAGTCGAAGCCAAGTCAGCCTATAGGCACCGGTTGAACCGACGGGTCAAAAAGGGGCATCGGTGCATTGGCCGTCCTTTGTACCAGAGACGATGTCAGGTGCCCAGGAGAAGTGTCTTCAGCACCGGTTCAACCGATGGGGCATCGGTGCATACCACCGGTGTAATGACGTCAGCGTCCAGGAGAAGATTCCTTCAGCACCGGTTGAACCGGTGAGGCATCGGTGCAAAGCATCGGTTCAACCGGTGGTCTCTGCGTCAGCCATCAGGAGTCCAACGGCTACTTTGTGTTATGAGTGACCGGATGAACCGACGCTACCCTGCCAAGAGGCATCGGTTCTTCCGGTGGTACGCAGATTTTCAGCTAACCGTTGGAGCAACGGCTACAAGACTTGGTGGCCTATATATACGCCTCACCCCGGCCATTTGAAGCTTGCTGGAGTTGCTGGACATCCCACACACACCCAAGAACATCTCCAAGCCATACAAAAGCATCAAGATCATATCCTTAGCCCTTAGCACACTTTGAGAGTGTTGTATAAAGGATTAGCTCTTAGTGAGTGAGTTTGCAAGGCTTAGAGCCTTTGTGCTGTGGTTCATTAGTGAACCAAAACAAGAGCTTGGTGCGCCGGCACCTTGGAGCGTGGAGCTCGCCGGCAACGTCATCGACCCTCCGACTTGGTGTGGAGCGGCGACGACACCTTTGTGCGGGGGACGTGGAGACCCCCATCCTTTGTGGAGAAGCTCCTTAGTGGAACCCGGGGCCAAGGTGACCGTGATTGTGTTCACGGAAGAGACTTGGTGGCCGAGTAGCAATACTCTTAGTGAGTGCTACAACAACGTGGATGTAGGTGTGCCTTTGTGGCTAACCGAACCACGGGATAAACACCCGCGCCAAGAGTTTGCTATCTCCTATCCCGCTCTTTAAGCTTCCGCATTTCATTCTAGTAATTTGTATGCCTTTACTTTCATAGAATAGTTTCTTGATAGGAAAGGCTATAGGTTGCTAAACTCTTTTGGGATAGGGGTTTTACACTAGAACAACCTAGTTGCACATCTAGATAGCTTGTTTTAGTTTAAGCTTTGTGCAAACTAGTTGGAGCCATAGGTCTAAGTTTTTATTAGTGCCTAATTCACCCCCTCCCCCTCTTAGGCTAGAGCACCCGATCACTTACAACTAGTTTGTCAAATTGTAAATTAGACTTCACCATTGCGTAGATCTCGTTGATGCGATCGAAATGCATATATAGAACGTCCAATTTGGACTCCGGATGAGAAAGTTATGCCTCCTGAAAGACCTACACCCCGGTCTGAGACCGGTCAGAGGCGGCCAGACTAGTTCGGAAATCGGTCAGACCGGTCCAAAACGCCCAATTCGAGTTAGGAGTTGTATTTTGACACGGGATTTGTAAGGATTTCGACTCCTAATGGGTACAAACCACCCCACCCTATAAATATAAAGGGTTACGGCCGATTGAAACACATCCAATCGAACAAATCAACTCTCTACCTCTCCAAACCCTAAATCTCTTCCAACCTCAACATGTTGTTGTTCGTCTACTAATCTCCACGACTAGAGATGGCATCCTAAGGCTTGCTGGTCAACCTACGGCACGTCCGGCGATGTTCACGCCCCGACGGGGTCTCTCCCGGGTGAGAGCCTCGACGGCCTTTGCTAGTTTGCTCATAAACTAGTAGTTCTTCGTCACGTAAGCACATTGGTTATCCTTTGCTGGTTTGTTTGTTAACCTCGTCGTCTTTTACCACGTAAGTGTGATAGTTATCCCTTGAGATGACCGATTCCGGCAAAACCCTAAAAACCGATCCGACCAGTCTGCTCTAGTGGTCTGACCGGTCTGCACGGCCTTACTGGCCTTCGGTCTGTTTCCAACTCGCACGCTCGAGTGCTCTCGTGTGTTGACCGAAATCCGTGTCAACACATTTTTGGCGACTCCACTGGGAACAATAATTCTGGTTATTGAAGCAGCCGAATTTTTCAGCCCTAGCCCAGTGATCATTGATTTACTATCTTTACTCACCATTAATATTGCATCCGGCCTTTAGACCGATTGCATCTATACTTGTGGTATTGCATCAGTGTTGGTCACTATGCTTGCCTTTGCATATCGAAGATCAAAGAAAAGCAAAGTGCGGGTAATGGACTGATTGGATTATTGAGATTTATTGATCACAAGACCAGAAGCATCAAGACCAATTATATTAAGTATATGTGACATCCCGAAAATCTACCAAATAAATCACGCGTGAAAAATTTAAAATTCTTTTCATCGTTGAGCTCAAAATCCTCCTAAAACCCTAAACCCTAATTTCCGGAACCTTTTCTCTGTTCCAAACACCGATGTCCCATCCCCGAACCATTTCTCTGTGGCCCTCGTTCCACACGCGCACGCGAACGCTGCGCGTGGCTGACCAGGGCCGCAATCGCCGCCGGCGCGCGCTCGCTCTCCCTCTCCTTCTTCACTTTTTCTTCTTTCCCATTTTTCTTTTCTCCATTTCCTTTTTCCTTTTTCCTTTTCTTTTTCTCCTTTTTCCCTTCCTCCTTTTTCTCTTTTCTTTTTCTCTCCTCTCCCTCTCTCTCTCCTTCCTCTCTCTCCCCTTCTCTCCCGCGCGCTGCAGAGTAGCCGCTCACGCCGCGCTCGCCCCGGCCGCTCCCGGCCCTGCCCTCGCGCGCGCGCCTCCTCCCTCGGCCGTGCACCCCGCCGCGCCCACGCACTGCTCCCCGCCCCCGTGCGCGCGCCCCTGGCCTGCCCATGCTACGCGAGCGCTACTGCGAGCGCTACTGCGCGCGCACGCGCGTGCTCCACGTGCACAGGCCACCCGCCGCGACGCCGCAGCACACGCCGAGCATCCTCGCCGCCTCGACGCACGCGTGCGCCGCGTGCCGCGACGCATGCCGGCCGCCCGACCCCGCTTGCCTCTGCTCCCGGGGCCGCTCACGCGCACATACCCATGTGCGGCGCCCCGCTTCGCCGCTGGCCGCTCCTGTGCTCGCACAGCACGCCTGCATCGCTTGCCGCGCCGCCCGTCGCCAAGCAACAGCACCGCCCTGCTCACCCGTCCCACCCTCGCCGCGCCGCACGGCACAGCGCCGCCGCCTCGGCGCAAGCGATGCTGCGAGCAAAGCTCGCGCGACTGCCGCATCGACCTCCCTTGGCCACGCCTTCCCCGCCCCGCGCCAACTCGCCTCGTCCTCGCCGCCCGCACGCCGCTTCACGATGCACGCGACCGGCCGAACACCATTAAAGGCGCTCTGCGCCGCTCGCCGGCTGCCACCACCGCACTCCACCCCCACCGCCTTACTTCGCCTTTAAATAGGCTCCCAGTGCGGCTCACCCTCCCCACAACCTCACCCGCCGGCCCTAGCTCTCCTCCCTAGCCCGCAGCGCCGCCACTGAGAGCCGCCGTCGCCCGCTTCTGTCGCCCCACCTCCCTGCCTCACCCCGTCCCGAGCTAGGTAGGGGAATCGGACCTTCCCTCCTCCCTCTCTCTTTTCCCTCACTCCAGAGCCGCTCCCGAGCCCCAGGGACGCCGCTCAGGCGTCGCCGGCGATGCATCGCCCCCCTCCCCTGTTTTCCAGCGCGAGGGGAGGAAAGAGGAGGGCTTTTTGCCCAAGACCCCCCCACCTTCCCTCTATTTGCTAAAGAAACCCCACCCATTATAACCCTTTTTCCAAAAAGACCCTTCATGTTTACCCTTTTTACAAACAAACCCTCCCACCTTATTTAACACATTTATAAATAAACCCCTACACCTTTTCAGTATGTCCCGGATATTTCTAGAAATTACAATCAGGCCCTTCCATGCTCAAAATTAATTGCAAATAGGCCCCTGACTCTGATTTAACCCCTAAACCTTTATATAACCTATCATTTCATGCGCCAAACGACCTCGGATCGACCTAAAACTTTATCACACCTCTTATAACATAGTTTTGTCCATGCCATTAGGAAACCACCCAAAAATATTACTCCGAACTCCATATCTTAACTATTTCCGATTCGAGCTCAACGATAAAACTTTTATTTCTGTTTCTTGATTGTGTGCATGTTTGTATGCGTCGTAGATCACGGTGTGAACGAGGGAGAACCCGTCGACGAGCAGTACTGTGAGCAAGCGAATGAGGACCAGTTCCACGACCCCAAACCTGAAGGACAGTGCTTCGATCAGGACCTCCCCGAAGGCTTTGAAGACGGCAAGTTCAATCCCATCCTTTGATGCATGCTTTTGTCCTAGTTTTTATAAACACAACCTATTGGCCTGTTTTAGAAAATGACATATATTTTACTTGCTGAAAACACGGTTGGATAGCCACCCCTTGATTTGTTATGATCATTCCTTGACCACCTAGATTAATGTCTGAATGTGTTGTTTGGACGTTAATCACTGCTAGAACGCTACTCTTAGGACCTTAAATTCAATACAATTTGTTTTATAAAGGAAAATGTGTGCGTATGTGGGAAGGGAAAAATGTGAAATTTTGAAAGTTGAGTTAGATGGGATGGATGGCATTTCTCTATGATTTGCCGTTAGTGTGCTCGTGCCTGTGTGCAGAGTAGGGAGGGGAGATATCATCTTGTCACCCCTAAGGACCGAGTTGGTGTGTCATCTCACCTAGCTCCACTATCATGCAAACCACTCGACCGTTGAATGGGCAACGGCTTAGCATAAACCCCACTAGTTAGTCTGATAGCCATCAGGAGAGCTGAGAGCAATGGGTGATTAAGGAGAAGGGATTAGCTCTATGTGACTTATGCCCCGGTTAGAACCTCTGTGATAGGTCGATAACCCCTTGGTGCTGTGGCGGAACCACCCAAAACTACTGGGCCCAGGTGCACTGATCTTTGTTGCTAAGCAACTCTGACCCAATTTGACACTCACCGGTAGTTCCTCGAGTGAAGCCTTGATAAAAGCCACGCTATTCCAGGATCAGTAGACAACACTCACACGAAGGTGAGCCCAGAGATTACAACACAGATCTTCTCATACAACTCAGAGTTTGCAGCGGAAAGGAAATTTATTACAAACCATGTTCAGAGTAGCAAAGTACTACAGAATTTTCAGAGGAAAGAGTAAACGACTACTAGCGATAAGTGTGACGCATCGATAAAGCCCATACAAAAAGCGTCACTCAGCGGGAGGGTGGTCAGCACCGGCTGAAGGGCCATCCCACTCGACAGACTAGCCCGGAGGCAAGGTACATGGCCAAGTAAGACTTGCAAACAGATCTTCGAAGTTAGTACCTGAAAAACAATGCCACAAGCAAGGCTGAGTATACTAATACTCAGCAAGACTTACCCGTCACTGGATATAACATAGTCCGATAACTAGACATGCAAGGCTTTTTGGTTGGTGGGGTTTGTTTTGCCAAAAACGCCACTAAGAGTCGGAAAATAAAGGCATTATGCACCGGGGCTTGCCTTCTTGGGCACTGTCAGGCAGAAAAACCTCTGGGGCTTGGCCCAGGCCTTGAGATAAGTTAGCACAGTTCAAATTAACTTCCTGATCAACACGAGAGTCCGCGGGCACCAGTTCGTATTCTCCGTCCGCGAGATTAACCGTTTCTATATGCAATGCAAGATTATGAGTTATTCATGAATAACGATTTCTTTCTTTCACGATAAAGTTGTAGTTCAACAAAAGTTAATTCAGTGATGATCTCAATATTTCATTTCATGGGTAGTCATTTATGGAGTAGTAAACATAACTATGCTTGTTCATGAATGAGTGTGGGGTTTGGTTTTCATTTTATCATTAAAACATAGCATGCTTTCACTATTTCATAACAACAAATCTACTCATGAGCTAGTGATGAAAAATTAAAGTAATATAGATTAGATACTCTAGCATATATGGCATAAATTTCAGCATCTAACCATAAAGCAATTAACCATAACAAAACATGTAAATAGATTACTCTAGTTATTTCACCTTTTTGCACAGAACGTTTGACATGGGTTCTGGTGCTAGAAATTTTACGGTAGCAACTACTAAGTAATGTAATTTTTCCAGATTTTATTCGCTTATACAGCAGAGGTGACAAAATGAACAAATTTAGCAAGCCATTAACTAAGATTAATTCTACAGAGAGTTATACTAGGGATATGGTCCTCAAATGTTTACCAGAGCCTAGACATAAGCTACACATATTCCACAAAAATTATCAAGCTTTATATCATCAATATAAATTAGTTATGCAGTTAACTTATCATGAGTTAGCATAAAATTTTTAAAGTTCATTTGATCAGTAATGCATGTGAACTTTTTATTATAGCGAGCATAAACTCTAAATAAGAACATGTCAATAAATCTTGATCAGATACGGCCTAGTTTACTCTGAACAAAAATGGTAAATCTAACCATTAGATGCTAAGCATGATTTTTAACTAAAGCAAAAGTCAGTAACTGTTGCTCAAATTTTTCAGACAGGATCACAGAACTAAATGAGACTTCAGAAATAAATATAGATTTTTCTGAGCATAAAAACTATATATAATGAATTAAGTTGATTAAACAAGCATTACACATGGTATATAGCAAATGAACTCTAATAAATCTAAAATTTATGGATTAACAAGGTTTCAGTTACACATGAATGCAGTATAAATTCCAGAGCAAGTTTAGGTATATGTTTTCCAGTATTAAATCTTGAAAGTCAACAACAGATTAGAGAATCTTGATTGTTCCAACATGATAACTATTTTGGTTGGGTGCCATGTTTTTACTGTGAGCTTAATATTGTATCAGTGATAACATATTCAAAAATCAAGGTCGTTCGTTGAGTGGAACTTCCTGAACATGCATGGGTTGATTTTCTTATTCTTTTTCCTAGATTAAATTTGGTAGAGTTTCTGCAGACTTCACTGTTACAAAATTTGTAGATCTTGTTACAAGAATTCTAGATCCGTTGAGTTTGCATTTTTATTATTTTTCTGTGATTTGTTTAGCATTTTAAAAGTTCACTGACAAACACTGGAAATCTTGCAAACACACCCTTGAGCGAAAAAAATAAATTACAACCGGGTCCTTCGCCGGCCTTTTCCGCCGTTGCATCTTGCCGGTGGTGTTCTGCTAGGCAGAGCTTCCCGGGGCTGCAACGGGGAGGCGCGTGATAGAGAGAAGGTCAAGGAACACCTACCCAGGTCGGCGTTCGAGTGCACGGTGACCGGAAGCAAGCTCGTTGGCGTCAATGGCGGAGGTGAAGTTCTGGTCGCCGGCGTTGTAGGCGAAGGAGGACTTGAGGTAGAGGAACGTCGCATGCACGAGCACTATGAGAGCATGAGGAAGCTCCTGGGGTAGCTCTCGTGCACGGTCTCCCTCTGGGTGGGCCGGTCCGCGGTGAGCCCGAGCTCGCCGGCGGCGGCGCAGAAGGGGAATGGTGACGGGGAAGGGTTTGGGTTCGATTTCGCGCGCGTGGAGCTTAACTGGGGTGTGGCGAAGCTGCTGGGGTGGTTGGATGGAGCAATGCGGGGCTGTGGTGGCCGGTCCACGCGAGCTATATCTCGCCGGCCATGGCGGACGGTGGAAAGAGGGAGAAGAAGGGGAAGTCGCGCGACGGCGGGGCTCTGGGGCTATTATAGGCCGGAGAGCAACTGGGCGAGGGGAGTGGCATCTGGGGGAGGTTGATTGGGTAGAGGGCGACTCGACGGCGGGCTGGCAGAGCGAGCAGCGGCGCTGCGCATGGCGGGGCGGCGTGGCGGCTCGGGAGGACGCCAAGGACGCGTGTTAGCGTGGGGAGGTGCCAAGGGGCTGGCCAGGTGGCGCTGGAGGGCTTCCCTGGGTCCACTTGGCCGTGGACGAGCTGTGGACGAGGTCCACCAGCGGCGCACGGCGGGCGGCGGGCGAAACAGAGCAGCCGAGAGGAGAGAGATGGAGGTGAGGGCTTGTTTGTGATTTCTGAAAATTTAGGGACCTCTCGGTAAACTAAAAATATCTCCTTCTTAGAGGGCTCAAATGCAAAAGTGTTGAATACCAATTTTGCATAACTTTTTAAGATATACAACTTTTGTGTTATGCAAATTTTCATTTGAAACTCACATTTTGAACTATTGGTAAATTTTCAAACTTGCACAAAAGGGCTTTGGTTTTATTCAGTTTTTGGTTGGTTTTTGGCCGAAGTACAATTGAGCACATGTCAATTGAAGTACCTCTCATGAGCCAATTAAAATTTTGTGCACATTTTTGAATTGAAATTTGAGTAGCTCTTCACTCCTTTTTCTTTCTCCTTTAATTTGTCTTATATACTTTGACTTTTATTTGACCTCTCCTCTTTGAATTAATTTCCCACATTTTCCTTTTAAGTTTAAATGGGGTATAGCAATCTGTATTTAAGTGTACTGACACCTGAGGTGTTACAACCTACCCCCCTTAAAAAGAATCTCGCCCCGAGATTGGATGATTGAATTTATGTAGGAAAAAATGAGATACCTGAGGTGGAGCTAAGAAAACCCGGATAATGTCGATTAAGATAATCTTCCATCTCCCAAGTGGCTTCTTCTTCAGTGTGATGCGACCACTGAATTTTAAATATTTTCACCACCTTTCGACGGGTGCCTCTCTCTTTTCGATCCAGAATTTTGAGTGGATATTCAGTATAAGAGAGGTCGGGCTCCACTAGTAATTCTTGTTGATCGATGATTTCGATAGGAACTCGAACACATTTCTTGAGTTGGGATATGTGGAAAACATTATGGATGGCTGTGAGTCGTGAAGGAAGTCGCAGACGATAAGCCACGGGTCGACATTCTTCAATGATTTCATATGGCCCGACATAGCGAGGTGCTAGTTTACCCTTGACTCCGAAACGTTGAACGCCTCGAGTTGGTGATACTCGTAAATAAACATGGTCACCAACCATGTACTTCAAAGGATCCCTTCTTTTATCAAAATAACTCTTTTGCCGAGACTGAGCTGCTCGGAGATTTGCTTGTACTATTTTTACTTTTTCCTCAGCCTCGACCACTAATTCGGGTCCAAATATTTGACGTTCTCCAGTCTGAGACCAACTCAAAGGAGTTCGACACCGTCGACCATACAAGGCCTCGAATGGTGCCATCTTCAGACTGGCCTGAAAGCTGTTGTTATAAGAAAACTCCGCCAAAGATAAACATTTGTCCCAGTTCTTGTCATAATGGATGACACATGCTCGAAGCATGTCCTCAAGAATTTGATTCACCCTTTCGGTCTGTCCGTCAGTCTGTGGATGGTAAGCTGAGCTTCGAATTAATTTAGTTCCGAGAGCCTCTTGGAGCTGCTCCCAAAACCTTGCCACAAACTGAGGACCACGATCCGAGATAATAGTTTTGGGTACACCGTGTAGACAGACAATTCGATCGATATAGATTTCGGCATATTTCTTGGCTCGATATTCCGTATGCACTGGAATAAAATGAGCGGTCTTTGTGAGCCTGTCGACAATGACCCAAATGGAATCATGATGCTGAGAGGTATTCGGTAAGCCCACGATGAAATCCATACTGATATCTTCAAATTTCCAAGACAGAATTGGCAGAGGTTGGAGAGTTCCAGCAACTTTCAAGTGACTAGCTTTCACTCTCTGACATGTGTCACACTCTGCGACATATTTGGCAATCTCTCTCTTCATGCGAGTCCACCAGAAATTTTGTCTGAGATCTTGGTACATCTTGGTGCTACCCGGATGAATGGAAAATTTAGAGAGATGCGCTTCGTCCAGGATTTGTTTTCACAGCTCATGATTTTTGGGAACGACTAGGCGATCCTTGAACCACAAGATTCCTTTATGGTCCACACGGAAACACTTGTATTTATTTTCACCTTCTAATACTTTCTGTTTGATGATACTAACACTTTTGTCATGTAATTGTGCCATGATGACCTTGTCATACAGTGTTGGTTCCACAGAAATATGAGTCAGAGAACCCTGAGGAATGAAATATAATTTCAGTTTTTGCATTTCAGCACACAATGTGTCATTATACGATTCCACTGAAAGGCAATTGCAGTGAACCTTGCGACTGAGCGCATCGGCTACGACATTAGCTTTGCCCGGATGATAATGAACTTCCAGGTCATAATCTTTGATTAATTCCAGCCGCCTTTGTTGCCTCATATTCAGCTCACTCTGGGTGAAAATGTATTTGAGACTCTTATGGTCGGTATAGATATTGCAATGAGTGCCCATAAGATAATGTCTCCAAATCTTGAGAGCATGAATAACTGCGGCTAGCTCAAGATCATGAGTGGGATAATTTAGCTCGTGTGGCCGAAGAGCTTGGGAAGCATATGCTATAACCCGATTGTCTTGCATTAAAACACAACCAAGACCAGTACCTGACGCATCACAATAAACATCGTAGGGTTTGTTGTTGTCAGGTTGAGCTAAGACTGGTGCTGTGGTTAGATGTGCTCTCAATGTATGGAATGCTTCATCGCACTTCGCATCCCATTTAAACTTGACATCCTTCCTTAGTAGTTCTGTCATGGGTTTTGCAATTCTGGAGAAGTCCGGAATAAATCTGCGGTAATACCCCGCCAATCCAAGAAAACTGCGAATCTGATGAACTGAAGTAGGAGGTTTCCAGTCCATCACTTCTTGTACTTTGCTGGGGTCAACTGAGATGCCTTCACTGGATATAGTGTGACCTAAAAATTTGACTGTGTCCAGCCAGAATTCACACTTGGAGAATTTTGCGTACAGCTTATGATCTCTGAGACGTTGAAGAACAATACGCAGGTGTTGTTCATGTTCTGCCTCATTCTTGGAATAAATCAGAATGTCATCGATAAAAACCACGACAAACTTGTCAAGTTCCGGCATGAATACCGAGTTCATGAGATACATGAAATAAGCTGGAGCATTGGTGAGACCGAAAGACATAACCAAATATTCATAGAGGCCATATCTGGTTGAGAAAGCGGTCTTGGGAATATCACAAGACTTGATTTTAATTTGATGATACCCCGAACGAAGATCAATCTTGGAGAAGATCTTTGCTCCAGCCAACTGATCAAATAGTACATCAATGCGGGGAAGTGGATATTTATTTTTGATGGTCACCGCATTAAGAGGCCGGTAGTCAACACACAACCTCAGACTGTCATCCTTCTTCTTTACAAACAATGTTGGATAGCCCCAAGGTGAAGCACTTGGGTGAATAAAACCCTTGTCCAGAAGTTCTTGCGGCTAGATTTTTAGTTCAGCCAATTCTTTAGGCTGCATTCGGTACGACCTTTTTGAAATAGGTGCTGTACCAGGCTGAAGTTCAATGACAAATTCGATATCCCGGTCTGGTGGCATACCAGGCAAGTCGTCCGGAAAGATATCTGCATACTCACGGACTATAGGAATATCTTCGAGGCGAATATCTTTCATGGCATAGGCACAAGAGTTGTTGCATGGGTGATGAGGTAAATATAGGACCGAATGACCATGAGTTGGAGAATTTATTTCAACGGTTCGGGAAGAGATATCTAACAATACCCCATGTCTTTTCATCCATTCCATGCCTAGGATAACATCAATTCCTTCTAGTGGTAATAGGATTAAATCGATTGAAATCATTTTACTACCCAACTTAAGCGCTGCTATTCTAACCATTTGGTTGGATGCTACTTTACCACCAGGAGTAGATATCATGTAAGAGCCTTTGGTGTGACAAAAATCTAACCCAACTTTTGCTCCAAATTTAGAACTAATGAAGCTATGAGATGCACCAGAATCGAATAAGATAACTGCAGGGTGATGGTTTATAGAGAATGTACCCGACATAATTGGTGCTCCTTCGGGAAGTTCAGCATGGTTGGTGAAGTTAAGTCGGCCCTGCCTGACTTGAATGGTTGGTTTCTTGCCCTTGTTCTGATCATTTCTGCGAGAAGCCTGCCCTTGAGATTGTCCCGCCTGGGGGCACATCTTGGCAAAGTGATCCGGACTCCCGCATTTGAAACAACGGTTATTGTTGTCAGGGCGAGCGGCTTGCTGAGTACTCGGCCTAGGGCCGGTCTGCTGCTGCTGTGGTGCAAATCGAGCTTGCTGAGGTAGTCCGAATCGAGTCTGCTGCTGCTATTGAGGAGAACGAATAATCCAACGCCCTGGCTGAGGGGCCTTCTGAGAGGGTGCGGGTGGGTTATTCTGCACAAGGCGATACCTCGGTGCAGAGGCACTCGAGGGTCCAGCAGGTGCCTTGCGCTTCTTTTCAGCGCGGTGTGCAGAAATAAGATCCTCCTAGGAGATAGCCATATTCACCAATTCATTGAAAGAGTTTGCACTGACAAGATTTAGCCTTTCTTGTAACTTGGTGCTAAGGCCTCGACGGAAGCGTTCACGCTTCTTAGCATCGGTATCCACATGATGTCCAGCATATTGACACAATTGATTGAATGCCTGGGCATACTGTACTACAGTACGAGTGCCCTGAGTTAAGGCCAAGAACTCATTGAGCTTACGGTCAAGAAGTCCAGCTGGAATATGATGATCCCGAAAAGCTATTTTGAACTCATTCCAATTCACCACATGATTAGCCGGTAGCATCCCGTGGTAATGATCCCACCACATACGAGCTGATCCGCGAAGCTGCTGCGCGGCATAGCGAGTCTTGTTCGCTTCTGAACAAGGAGTAGTCAAAAGAGAAAACTTGGACTCGATTGTGCGAATCCAAGCGTCCGCGTCCAGAGGCTCATCCACTTTAGTGAATAGCGGAGGCTGAGTACTGAGGAAATCTTGGTAGCTTGCTTCTTGTGCTTGATGAGCATGATGCCCACCCCGCGGTTGTTGCTGAGCTTGAACCAACTGCCGCAATATTTCCATCTGGGCGGTAAGAACCTCAGCAATACCCACTGGTGGAGGAGGTGGAGGTGGATCGCCATTCCCCCCGGCTCCAAAACCACTAGGGGTGCCTCGAGTTGATCCAACCATATGAAATGTGAGTACTTTTGCATTAGCCTCAACATTATCATCATTTCAAATGGAACATACAACTCAAAATGACATGGAAGTAATAGGAATCGCTTCAATCATGTTGTGCAGGAACACCAGTGATACGAAATCGCTCATAACTGGAGTTCTGTACATGATATAAACTTGAAACTTTTACAGGAGATAGATAATTTCATGAGCTACAACTTTGGTAGTCATCACAAATTCGGATTCCCAGAGTAGTTTAGTCGAAATATTCATTTACTCCTCCTCGGGTTTTCTGTTTTACAGAAAATAGAGCTTCTGTAATTTGCGATAATCTCCTGCGATACTAATCCGTTTGAGCTGAAATTTTGTGAGGATTTCCAAGATGAAATTTGGAACAACTTTGGTATTCAACTCAGGAGCTAATTCAGAAAGGAAAAGAGGATAAAAATTCGAACTAGCTGCTGCATTCAGCTTTTCACAGATCACCGATATTTCACATTAGTAGCATTAGAGGTTCATTACATTCATCATCCTCTCATTTCCACTTGGTTACTTATAACATCAGTACTAAGGGGGTTACTTGACTCTAAGTTAGCCTAGTAGCCATGATCCAAAAGTAGGCTACACTAAGAGGAGTCTACAAAAGCTAAGAAAACAGCTCCTCGGTCTACATATTGACCGATGCCTCACTCGCCGCGGGAGTGTGAACCTCAACCGGTGCGGACTGCGGCGCCTGGTCCTCGGAGTCCATCTCCGAAACGCCCTGGATCTCCTGAGGCTCATCCTCACCATCCACCTGCATCTCGTCAGGTGGTGCGTGAAGGGCATCCTGCGCGTGCTGTATCTCGTGGAGCTGCCCCTGGGCCTCGTCCAAGTCAAGCTGAAGGTCGTGAAACTGGTCCTCCAGGAAGTTGATCGTAGCGTCACGATCCAACACCGTGTCCTGAAGCTCGTGAACCTGGCCATGGAGCTGGGTGATAAGAGCGGCCCGGCTCTCGAGCTCGGCACTAGCCTCCTGAAGCTGCTCATCTCTCAGCTAGACCGTCAGGTGCAAGGCCTGAGCCTGGTCCACCAACTGAACGACGGCGTAACTCTGGTACGTGTGAAGTCTGTAGAGACCGTCTAAGCACATCGCTATCGTCCAAAGTGCCCCGACCGGGTCGAGGGTAGCGACCACGTCCACGTGTGCCATCCGGTCTAGCCAAAGCGGGTCTGTCGGGTCGGGTGCAGGGAACAACCCGAACGCGGTCAGAACCACCTCCAGAGGGTGTGAAGAGCAAAAAGTGGTCATCGCCCTCATGGCGGTAAGCTCCCAAGTGTCCAGCAGATAGTGACCGACCATCTGAGTCACGATCGGCTCCCACCCGTTGAGCGGGTGCTGCGGAATCACCATTGTCACACTGCAGCGACGAACTCCGTCCTCCACAAACTCATTGACATCGTAAATCGGTGGCTGGAGGTAACCGGCTGCACTCAAAAGCTCCCAAAGACGGCGAGGAAATCCGTCCCAGTGCAAACAAGCGGAGTGCATGTGCCCCTGTGCGTCAACCACCAGCAGCTCTTCCATCTGTCCCAACAAAAGACCGATGGATCAGCTGATGGTAAACAAGGAATAGCTGACTCTGGACAGTGAAAGAAATTGCTAAAACAATAGATAATATGTTCCGAAAATTCTCAAAAATTTATACAAGATCCCTATGATAATAAGGAACAATTCATCTTGTCATCACTAAGATCAATTTGGACTCCATGGGGGTGATATGCTCAGGTTTTCAAAGTGACGTCAACCAGGAAAACTGGGTGTCCAGAGAGGGTGTATTTTGACCATAACTCTCAAACCAGTTGTCTAAAATAATTCAAATGTTTTTGGTAAGTTAATCACTTAGTTATATACCACTTTCATGTTGAACTAATTTTCATTTGAACAACTTATGAAGGTCGAAAAATTTCAGTTTGTACAGACTGTTCAGAGTTGTCAGTTTTACACAGGGTTGATCTAAAATCACAAATACCAAGCTAGACGGCTTAAAAAATTCTTAAATTTTTACAAGAGTTTTATAACTTAGGGAACATCATTTCGTCTTACTACCCCAAGTCAATTTGAATAATTTAACAGAGGGTTAAAATTAGTGGAAACCAATTTCCCTGAATTTGCAGACTATCTCGATGCTCCTTAGGATAGGATTTTAGCTGATTCGATTGCGATTTCTTCCAAAGATTTCTTTGTCAACAATTTTGAGGATGAATGTAGAACCTATCCGTCCTACCAAGGAAAAGAATTGCCAAGTAACCTTGGTCTTACGCAATTGACTTTGGTGGCATACATATTACGTCTCTCACTATATAACTACTCGATATAGCTAGATAGCCTAGGATTCGATTTCGAGTTAGCGTACCTGTAGAAAATTGATAATATATAAATTGAACCTTCCTTGCCAGCACTCACGAAAGTGTTCCCATACATTACCGATCACTATAGAGCCGGCATCCATACAATTACCGCCGTATGGACAACGTTAAGCATACGTTATCGAAACAACGTATTGACTGAGTACCGTCTTCGACGGGGAATTGAATTCCAATTTCGAACCATTACTCCCCATATAATCAACTGAAGTTGGTATATGGGCAGCAACTCAAGTAGGCCACTGCTTGAGCTCCAGCGTTTGGCTCGCATCACCGACGGGAAGGTCAGACTCCCTCAGCTGACTGAGTAAGCATACCTTCGCGGCGACGATGTAGTTGCAGAATTTAAATTACGGAATTTAAATACTTAAAAGTAATGTGCTGGAAGTTAGCCATACAACATAAGCCACCTGATAATACCCATAAGATCCCTTAGGGCTTTATGTCCCAGACTTGTCCTTGGAGATCCTAAACTCTTTCAAAAACTTTAGTAGTTTTGAAGTCAAGTTTTAATTTGTTGTTTTGAAAACCGAGGCTTTCATCTCTGCCATCTTGTCACCCCTAAGGACCGAGTTGGTGTGTCATCTCACCTAACTCCACTATCGTGCAAACCACTCGACCGTTGAATGGGCAACGACTTAGCATAAACCCCACTAGTTAGTCTGATAGCCATCAGGAGAGCTGAGAGCAACGGGTGATCAAGGAGAAGGGATTAGCTCTGTGTGACTTATGCCCCGGTTAGAACCTCTGTGATAGGTCGATAACCCCTTGGTGCTGTAGCGGAACCACCCAAAACTACTGGGCCCGGGTGCACTGATCTTTGTTGCTAAGCAACTCTGACCCAATTTGGCACTCACCGATAGTTCCTCGAGTGAAGCCTCGATAAAAGCCACGCTATTCTAGGATCAGCAAACAACACTCACACGAAGGTGAGCCCAGAGATTACAACACAGATCATCTCATACAACTCAGAGTTTGCAGCGGAAAGGAAATTTATTACAAACCATGTTCAGAGTAGCAAAGTACTACAGAATTTTCAGAGGAAAGAGTAAACGACTACTAGCGATAAGTGTGACGCATCGATAAAGCCCATACAAAAAGCGTCACTCAGCGGGAGGGTGGTCAGCACCGGCTGAAGGGCCATCCCACTCGACAGACTAGCCCGGAGGCAAGGTACATGGCCAAGTAAGACTTGCAAACAGATCTTCGAAGTTAGTACCTGAAAAACAATGCCACAAGCAAGGCTGAGTATACTAATACTCAGCAAGACTTACCCGTCACTGGATATAACATAGTCCGATAACTAGACATGCAAGGCTTTTTGGTTGGTGGGGTTTGTTTTGCCAAAAACGCCACTAAGAGTTGGTCCTTATTTTCAGATTTTATCTAGCCATCTTCAAGTTAGATTAACCGTTCTAAGTTTGCATCTAACTCTACACAAACATGGTAGAGCAACCATTTAATCAACCAGCAGTATTATCATCATCATGTTCCACTTGTTACTCTGTGTGACCGAAAACATTAAGCAATCTCATGCCGTGAGAGGCGGACGATTCTGAATCGAATTTCAACCTGGCCAGGGGAACCTAACACACACGCATGGGGATCGATGCCGCTTTCGCCCACGCAACTTTTCCCCTTTCTTTCTAGTCCGTGGATCCGGGTCACCCTCCCCGACTACAGAGTCCGACCACTCTGCACCCGTACATCCGGACAAAAATAAAACCTACTTCTACCAAGAGGGTGAATGGTCGTTCCACTCGCCGGTCCAATCAGGTACTTAAGCTTACCGATTATCATATTTCTCGGCATGTGGCTAGTACTTTCAAACGCTTAACGAAATGAGCCACACACTGTGACCTTAACCATTTTTGACAACACCAGCAGGGTATCACAACTACACAACCCCGCCCGTTGTTCTTATATTTCAGCAGGAATTAAAGTCAGTAAAATTCCTATTTGCTCGCGAGAGGCAGGAAACCCCTCGACTTCTACCGTACCTAATTAGCATGGCAACTAGTCGATAAAAAGATCCGGATATCAAACATAGGTACCTAGGGACCATGCATCTAGGGTTTTCGATCAACGCCTAGAAAAACTTAAATACAGAAATAAAATTATTACAACACATTCTAAATAGATAGATGAATAATAACTCGGAAAATAAAGTCATTATGCACCGAGGCTTGCCTTCTTGGGCACTATCAGGCAGAAAAACCTCTGGGGCTTGGCCCAGGCCTTGAGATAAGTTAGCACAGTTCAAATTTACTTCCAGATCAACACGAGAGTCCGCGGGCACCAGTTCGTATTCTCGGTCCGCGAGATTAACTGTTTCTATATGCAATGTAAGATTATGAGTTATTCATGAATAACGATTTCTTTCCTTCACGATAAAGTTGTAGTTCAACAAAAGTTAATTCAGTGATGATATCAATATTTCATTTCATGGGCAGTCATTTATGGAGTAGTAAACATAACTATGCTTCTTCATGAATGAGTGCGGGGTTTGGTTTTCATTTTATCATTAAAACATAGCATGCTTTCACTATTTCATAACAACAAATCTACTCATGAGCTAGTGATGAAAAATTAAAGTAACACAGATTAGATACTCTAGCATATATGGCATAAATTTCAGCATCTAACCATAAAGCAATTAACCATAACAAAACATGTAAATAGATTACTCTAGTTACTTCACCTTTTTTCACAGAACGTTTGACATGGGTTCTGGTGCTACAAATTTTATGGGAGCATCTACAAAGCATCTACTAAGTAATGTAATTTTTCCAGATTTATTCACTTATACAGCAGAGGTGACAAAATGAACAAATTTAGCAAGCCATTAACTAAGATTAATTCTATAGAGAGTTATACTAAGGATATGGTCCTAAAATTTTTACCAGAGACTAGCCATACGCTACACATATTACACAAAAATTATCAAGCTTTATATCATCAAGATAAATTAGTTATGCAGTTAACTTATCATGAGATAGCATAAATTTTTCAAATTTCATTTGATCAGTACTGCATGTGAACTTTTTATTATAGCGAGCATAAACTCTAACTAAGAACATGTCCAAAACTCTTGATCAGATACAGCCTAGTTTACTCAGAACAAAAATGGTAAATCTAACCATGATATGCTAAGCATGATTTTTAAATAAGTAACTGTAGCTCAAAATTTTCATACAGGATCAAATAACTAAAGTGAGACTTCAGAAATAAATATAGATTTTTCTGAGGATAAAAAAAATATATGATGAATTAAGTTGATTAAACAAGCATTACACATGGTATATACCAAATGAACTCTAATAAATCTGAAATTTATGGATTAACAAGGTTTCAGTTACACATGAATGCAGTAGAAATTCCAGAGCAAGTTTAGGTATATGTTTTCCAGTATTAAATCTTGAAAGTCAACAACAGATTAGAGAATCTTGATTGTTCCAACATGATAACTGTTTTGGTTGGGTGCCATCTTTTTATTGTGATCTTAATATTCTATGAGTGATAACATATTCAAAAATCAAGGTCGTTCGTTGAGTGGAACTTCCTGAACATGCATGGGTTGATTTTCTTATTCTTTTTCCTAGATTAAATTTGGTAGAGTTTCTGCAGACTTAACTGTTACAAAATTTGTAGATCTTATTACAAGAATTCCAGATCTGTTGAGTTTGCATTTTTATGATTTTTCTGTGATTTGTTTAGCATTTTAGAAGTTCACTGACAAACACTGGAAATCTTGCAAACACACCCTTGAGCGAAAAAAATAAATTACAACCGGGTCCTTCGCCGGCCTTCTCCGCCGTTGCATCTTGCCGGTGGTGTTCTGCTAGGCAGGGCTTGCCTGGGCTACAACGGGGAGGCGCGTGAGAGAGAGAAGGTCGAGGAACACCTACCTAGGTCGGCGTTCGAGTGCACGGTGATCGGAAGCAAGCTCGTCGGCGTCAATGGCGGAGGTGAAGTTCGGGTCGCCGGCGTTGTAGGCGAAGGAGGGCTCGAGGTAGAGGAACGTCACACGCACGAGCACCGCGAGAGCGTGAGGAAGCTCCTGGGGTAGCTCTCGTGCACGGTCTCCCTCTGGGTGGGCCGGTTCGCGGTGAGCCCGAGCTCGCCGGCGGCGGCACAGAAGGGGAATGGCGACGGGGAAGGGTTTGGGTTCGATTCCGCACGCGTGGAGCTTAACTGGGGTGTGGCGAAGCTGCTGGGGTGGTTGGATGGAGCAATGCGGGGCTGTGGTGGCCGGTCCGCGCGAGCTATATCTCGCCGGCCATGGCGGACGGTGGAAAGAGGGAGAAGAAGGGGAAGTCGCGCGACGGCGGGGCTCTGGGGCTACTTATAGGCCGGAGAGCAACTGGGCGAGGGGAGTGGCGTCTGGGGGAGGTTGATTGGGTCCAGGGCGACTCTACGGCGGGCTGGCGGAGCCAGCAGCGGCGCTGCGCATGGTGGGGCGGCGTGGTGGCTCGGGAGGACGCCAAGGACGCGTGTTAGCGTGGGGAGGTGCCAAGGGGCAGGCTAGGTGGCGCTGGAGGGCTTCCCTGGGTCCACTTGTCCGTGGACGCGCCATGGATGAGGTCCACCGGCAGCGTACGGCGGGCGGCGGGCGAAATAGAGCAGCCGAGAGGAGAGAGATGGAGGTGAGGGCTTGTTTGTGATTTCTAAAAATATAGGGACATCTCGGTAAACTAAAAATATCTCCTTCTTAGAGGGCTCAAATGAAAAAGTGTTGAATACCAATTTTGCATAACTTTTTTGAGATCTACAACTTTTGTGTTATGCAAATTTTCATTTGAAACTCATATTTTGAACTATTGGTAAATTTTCAAACTTGCACAAAAGGGCTTTGGTTTTAATCAGTTTTTGGTAGTTTTTTTGGCTGAAGTTCAATTGAGCACATGTCAGTTGAAGTACCTCTCATGAGCCAACTAAAATTTTGTGCACATTTTTGAATTGAAATTTGAGTAGCTTTTCACTCGTTTTTCTTTCTCCTTTAATTTCTCTTATATACTTTGACTTTTATTTGACCTCTCTTCTTTGAATTAATTTCCCACATTTTCCTTTTAAGTTTAAATGGGGTATAGCGATCTGTATTTAAGTGTACTGACACCTGAGGTGTCACAGGTGCATCCCGTGATGGCTAGTCAGGTCTAGCTAAGGTGGGTAAGGGCTTTGTTGGGATCTACACCGACACTAAGGTGATCGAGTTGCGGTACCCCACTTGTGGGTAAAGTTGCACACCTCTGCAGAGTTAAAACCTATTCGAATAGCCGTGCCCATGGTACTGGGAGAGTTACGGTGTGGTCACATAACTAGTGTTTATTTTGGGATGGGTTGGCGTGAGTTGTTTTGGAATAGTGTCCGACAGTTGTGCCGTGTGCTACAGCGGATGAGGAGTGCGGTAGCAGCTTAAAACTTGGATCCTGTGTGGATCAACCCCTCGAGTTACTCGGTACAAGAAAAACTGGTTTTAGAAATGCTCGTTTTCAAATGAACCCTTGCATAAAATCTAGCTTTTCGCAAAAGTAAATCTTAACCTTATCCTTGAATTACCCTGTGTATTATATTCTGTTATTTCCACCTCCGTGGGTGTGGTTGGACTTGCTGAGTACGTTTGTACTCACCCCATTCTTAATTTTTACAGAGGAAGACCCAGACTTCGCTCCTGAGGACGTCGAGGAGGGTACCGTCCTGCACCCAGCCTTGCCTGTGGATTAGGGTCACCCGCAAGAGATACCGCATAGCGCAAGACTCTGATGACCCTCTTTTTATAATTAATATCGTTGTGTGGGTGTGGGTTGTTATCCTCGCGATAGTGGCGCTTCTCTGCCCATTACCGCGTTGAGTTGTATGGTAATGAACCATCTGATATAATAAATGTGTCATCAGCCTCTTGGGACTGATGTTTGTATCACATTTAAGTCTTCTCTTATGAGGGGACGCTTCAGTATACATGGCAGGTTAGTCTTATGCTCCACAACAATATTACTACACCACACCTGAGGTACATCATACAAATGCATCACATATTATTAATAATTATTGTGCTAGTACCACAAATTCTCATGTTGATGTTGCTAGATATAATGATAGTGTGCATGTTGCATCGGATAGTCATTATTCAGATAATAGATTTTATTATGCACATCATAATAATTCTAAAAATTACATGCAACAGCCTATGTCAAATAACATGCATACTTTGAATTTTCATACTACTAGCAACATACAACATACACCTTCTCATACATCAGCAGCAGAACAATTATCAATGCCAAACTAATATGGTGAGTTCTGCCAATATTTATGAGACACCATGTGCTAATAATTTTAATATTAATCAACAAGGTGTTTCACGTTTTTATTCGTCGGCAGCAAATTCACAATATTTGCCTCCATCTTAGAGCATGCCAATGAATGAGAAAATTGGCTATGCTAATTTTAGCTATCCGACCAATTATTCTCAAACTTTATATGCTGCACAACATGTTACTAGAGTAGAGGTTGCATCTACAATTTCTGCACCATCTGCAGGTTTGAATTATTATAATTCGGCTCCAAATGTTATTTCTAACCCAAGCTGAATTAATAAAAATTCAGCAACTTTGTATGCATCTTCGTATGCTAGTGCAGTAAATATTTTGTCTCCAAATGCGGTCCACACTTGGAACCACTTTTACAATGGAGACAACAAAGCTATGTTGACTAATTTAAAATCGGTTAGGCAAGGCCGAGATGAACCTGTCTCGGACTACTTTAAAAGATTTAAAGAGAATAAACCGATGCTTCAATCTAACGGTTTCTGAAAAAGATCTAGCTGATATTGCTCTTGGTGGTTTACACTTGCATTGTAGAGAAAAACTCGAAGGTTTTGTATATTATTCTATTAATAGTTTGCAACTTCGAGCTATGAGCCAAGAACGCAAATTTAAGGAGGCCGAAGAAAGTTTTAACGCTCATTAGTCCAACGTGCGTGTTGATTGTCAATCCAACACATCGAACGATGAGAAAGAAGAGAATAATTTGGATATGGATAACAATTCGGTTATGTTGAAAGCCGAATCAAATAAAGATTATTCTGAATTTATTGTATTACAAGAAACAAGTCCAGGTGTACAAAATCATAATAAATCTAATAAAACAACTATATTTGATTTTTCTAAAGCCGAAGGTGTTATACATTTTAATAGTGATTATTTCATTATTGACCAACATGTTCTGGTTGAAGAAAGTTTGAGCAGTGAAGAAAATTGCATTGTCAAAGAACATAACAATGGAGGCAAGAAAAGAATATTGGCATGTCAGCACAAGGTGATTTCCAGCAGCTCTGGAAAGACCGGTCTGACCAGATTTATAAACCGGTCTGACCAGTCTATGAAGAATGTGATTGTGGGCTACCATCAAGAGGAGAAGCATGGTATCATCCACATCAAGCTTCCTCACAACTTTAATATTTTCAGCAAGGTACGCTTTGCAATTACCCAATTCCAAATCAGATCATATGGTTTCAGTCGATACATCTACTTGTGAAATGATTGTGAGTAATCCTAGAAGAACGATTGAGGAATGTAATTTACTTGCTAGTAACAAAATAATTTCAGATAGTATCGGCCAATGCATTGTGAAAATTAGAAATGCTAATAATAGTGATATTTTGGCATTTAAACTCACTCCATCATCATTGCCAAATTTTTTCTCTACATGGTTTACTTGTGGTCATTCTAGAATTAAAAGTAAGAAACTAAAACTGAAAAGCATTGTAACATCCAATGATGACATAGTGATAAGCTCTAAAACATCGGATATGAGAAGCACAAGAAAAGGTACAGCCGAATGGATCAATGAGAAATCTGAACCATTCGTTTGCTCAGCCTTAAGGCCTTCTCCATAAAAGCATCGGTTAGAAAAAATAAAATATACTTTCAATTTGACTTTGTGTGATGAGTTATTTGATATATTGCTAGCGGAGAATTTTATTAAACCTTTTGATCACAAAGTCTTGATGCCATCTCTTGATACAATGGAGCAAGATTATTGCAAATTGCAAAATTCATTTGATCACAGTACTTAGAATTGCAATATGTTTAGCCAAATTATACAATCGGCTATTAACTCCGGACGATTGAAATTTGCTGATGCACAAGAGAATGACCTATTGGAGTCAATTGGTCTTGGTGATAAAAAGTTACAAAATTGGCCAACATCAGCCAATTCATGTAACAATGAAAATGATAGTGAAAAGGAGGATTCTAACTCCTTGAATAATGTGAAAGATATCGTCCATAAATTGCAAGTTGAGGATATTCTTGAGGACGATGAGCTTAGTAAAGTTCCAGGGGGGCACTGGGGGACAACCAGGATATTCACAATCGGAACAAAAACTGGTTACTCCTGCTGTGCTGGCAAAACAGGTCAGACCGGTTTGCTCGACCGGTCAGACCGGTATTGGACAGGTTAGACTAGTTGCCCAAACCGATTAGACCAGTTTCGTTCAAAGGTGCCCAAAAAATTTGAAATCAGTCGTCCTAAGTCAATTGGGGGGTAAAGACCATTTTGAGCACAAGAGCAAAAAGTCGAAGCTCAGTTTTGATGAACTTCTGGCTAAATATTTGAAAGAGAATGAGGCTAAACATGCTAATCAGTCAAATGATGTTAAATCATCAAAGGTGCATCCTAACCATAATTCCAGGAGTTGGGATTGGCAAAGGAAAAACTTTCATTCAGCAGCATCATATTCTCCTTTGAAGCCATCAATGCCAATTCCATATGCTTCACATTCCATTAGTTTTCATCATTATTCATCATGGGGACGGGATGATCCATGGGCACATAGTCCTTCATATTTTAGACCATATTATGTGGGGTATGCAGCACCAAGAGAGTCATCATGTGCAGGGCAGCCGTGTGTTGAGAATGACCAACTTAAACCAAAGGATCGGTCTAGAGTTTAGAACAAGAAAAGGGTTGTCAAACAGGTTTATTGAGTGAAAAGAGATGGCTGCAAAGATACAAGTTCAGGTTTGAATGCAATTGATGAAAAGCCTATTAATGTGTTAAAGACTTCGGCTATTGATGGTAATGAAAAGAAAAATTCAGCTATTGATATTCTAAAAACCAAATCTGGACAACGTGAGTTGAGGCTTGAAGTCAAGAGAAGATCACCGCTGTCCGAAACTGAAGCAAAATCAAGCCATCCACTCGGTACATCAAATATGCAAAAGAGGAAGCTCCAGAAACTTAGTGCCCCAGAGCGGAAAGATAAGAACATGGCATGGGTTCCTAAAGGGAGTATTCCAATTCAAGACAAGGATGATGGTCAAGCAAAAGGTTCAATGCAATTAAAAAAGAAGAGAAAGTCCAAGAGACGATTTTCAAATATGAGGTTTGCACCAAATCATCAAAATTATTGGTCAGTACATCATCATCCATTTGATTCACAAATGCCATATACGCCTATGTCTTGGAATTCATCCTTAGATATGTATGGTTATCCCTCATATTCTTATTTTGATCCTTGGAGGCCATATGGATCTTTGTATCATGGAGGGTTATTACAAAATTGTTATGCCTATTGATTAATTTCAAAAGCCGAAATATTTAGTTCCTAGAGATGGTTTTAATTCTGGATTTTTATATGTCTCTCTACACTTTGTTTCGGCTATACATGTTCTTATGGATGAATTCACTATGGATGATAACTTGTGTCATCCTTGGCAAGATATACGACCGATGAATGTCTTTGACCATTGTCCTAAAGCGTTAAGCTTCCCGATAAGAGTTCTCTTAGTTTCTTTAATACTTGGGGGGCAAGGTGTTACTTAAATGAGCAATTTTTCCCTATGGATTTATACTTTGTTGGATCGGCTTGAAAGAGTTCTCAAGGCATTGGTGCTGTTTTATTTCATCAAGTGATGCTATTTTGAGAAGTAGAGCCGGTTTAAATGTTTTTACACCAATAATTAAGCCGAATAAAAAGTTTTACATTCGAGCTAAAAATCTTGTGATCCATAGGTGTGAAATATCCAAAAGTGTTTGGTGGTTCAAATATTGATAGGTGCAACAAGTACCCAAGTTAAATTAATGCTTACTTGGATCGCTAAATGCTTATTATGGGAATGTCTAGATGGCACATCTTACTTTAATGGATTCATCATATATCATATATCTAGACATGTCAATAACAGAGTTAATATTTTGACAAATCAAACATCTGGCTATGTGATTATAAAGGGCCAATTTCATATTAAAAGTCCGATGTTTGTGGATGCCAAAGTATACTCTCTGGACAGACTGGTCCAACCGGTTCATGAGACCGGTCTAACCGTTTGTCAAACCGGTCTAACCACTTATCCTATAGAAAATACTAAGCCGGATCTAGTGGCTCAATGTCATGATATGGCCGAGGTTAGTGTTTGGGAATGATTTCTTATTGATTATCAACAGATTTCTAGATGTATAAAGGTTCAGCATTTCATATTCAGTTATGTTTTGATGATGAGTTATGCAATCAAGATGCTGAAGGTTTGTTCTTGACAATAATTTAATCTTGGCCATTTGCACCATGATTGTGGTATAATTGTTTATGAGGCTGATTATGTTATTGTTGGTTGAGGAACATTGCAAAGACCAATTGTTTTTATGATGATTTGGTCACTTTACACATTTGTGGTTATTGAAAGAATGGGAAGATGGTTCTAGCCATTGCATTGATTGCTCATTGCCGAGGTGATGTGTACTCAGGCTCATATCTCATTGAAGATGTGGGAACGTGAGCAGCAAGGTGAAACTATTGTCTTGAACCATATCAAGATGTGTGGTTGCCCGGATTTCTTCATCAATAGAGATGAGGTGTGATTGGTGCATAAGTGCTTCTCAGTATTTTAGTGTAGTTTTGGCTTTGAGAAGTGTTTCTTGGTATGAAAACTTTACCAAGAAACAGGGGAGCATATGTTGACACCCAAAATTGGCACACATGAGGTTTGCTGAATAATCTGGGCAGACCGGTCAGACCTGTCATGTAAACCGGTCAGACCGGTCAAGACAAGTTTGTCAAATTGTAAATTGGACTTCACCATTGCGTAGATCTCATCGAGATGATCTAAATGCATATGTAGAACGTCCAATTTGGACTCCGGAGGAAGTTATGCCTCCTGGAAGACCTGCACCCTGGTCTAACCATTCAGACCGGTCCAGGGCAGTCAGACCATTTCAGAGGCTGATCAGACTGGTCCCAAATGCTCAATTCAAGTTAGAAGTAGTATTTTGACATGGTATTTATAATGGTTTCGACTCCTAATGGGTACAGACCACCCCACCCTATAAATATAAAGGGTTACGACCGATTGAGACACATCCAATCGAACAAATCAACCCTCTATCTCTCCAAACCCTAAATCTCTTCCAACCTCAACATGTTGTTGTTCGTCTACTGTTCTCCACGACTAGAGATGGTGTACTAGGGCTTGCTGGTCTACCTAGGTGTAACACCTGGTTTACAAAAAGACATAAACCGAGCAATCATATACGTGCCAGGATCAAGTCACATGTATATACAATAGAATGAACAGCATATCACAGCACATATCACGTAAAAAGACATAATAAAGCGATTACGAATGTTATTGATTACATTAATGACAAAAATGTCTGATACAGAGTATGCGGAAGAACACAACAAACGCATAGCCAAGAACACAACAAGGGCTCCATAGCACCCTTGCTATCACGTACGGATTCGTCCTGTTAGCTGTTGCGTTCGAGCCAAAATCCAACGCAAGTGCTCCCAACAAAGTCCACTCGTGGACTCCCCCCATGGCCGTTTGTAACCTAGCGCTGCGTTGTTGTGGCATTGTGCAAAGGTTTTATTTCTACTAAGCACGTCCAAAATAATCGTCGTAGATGCCGTAGTGATGCCCTAGTAATAACTAGTATATATAGGTGTATTAGCTAGCTAGCTAGAGGCATGGCCCATATCGATGGATCTCTAGCTCGACATCATGTGAATGAATGAATGGATGGATGGGTATCTGACGATGAACAATGCAATGTGAAACTTTGCTTTGAACGGCTGCAAGTTAACCCTGGACAACAAGGCCTACCTGCAAACAAGCATTTTGGGGGATGCAGACAAGCGACGCCCTGCATGGATCTCGCAGAGCATCCGCTCCTGGCAGATGACGACGAAGCCCTCTGCCCATCATCCCATGTACCCAAAAATTCCCGATTGATGCCCGGCCCGTTCATAATTAATACGGCCATACTTGCTCCAATGAATTGAGCCATTAGCTAGGCCGACTCATGCCGTAACGTGCACGGGCGATGCGTGCATATGCCTGCTGCTCACGCACGCATCTCGCGTACGTATATTCTGATTGCCTGCGCCCAACTTGCATTGCGTCGTCTGCTACCGACAAACCTTGGTTTTTGCTACTAATGATCTGTGAATCAAGATCGATGGTCAAATGTCGGCACGCCAAGAGAGCGATCAGTGTGTACTGCCGTGTATGCATGATGCCCAAATTAAAGAGGCGGTGAACGTACCACCGTACCTGACATCGATACTAGAACAGAGCCTATCACCACCGGTTGTAAAATACCATCACCGCCGGTTTTGTTACCTGCCAGATCAAGATCAACGGTGATGGCGCGGGCCATCACCGTCGGCTCTGGAACCGGCAATGATGCCCTTTTCAGAAAACAAAACAAAAAATAGAAAACCTGCTCGCCTAGCACCACACAGCTCGCCGCTCGCCACTGTGCCCCCGCCCGTGTCGAGCTGTTCCGTGCTGCGCTGCCCTGCCCTTTGCACGTCCTCCATGCCTCTCATCGATGCCGGCCCCGCACCGCTCGCCACGCCCCTCCATGTTTGCTGAATAATCTGGGCAGACCGGTCAAGACAAGTTTGTCAAATTATAAATTGGACTTCACCATTGCGTAGATCTCATCGAGATGATCTAAATGCATATGTAGAACGTCCAATTTGGACTCTGGAGGAAGTTATGCCTTCTGGAAGACCTGCACCCCGGTCTAACCATTCAGACCGGTCCAGGGCGGTCAGACCGTTTCAGAGGCTGATCAGACTGGTCCCAAATGCTCAATTCGAGTTAGAAGTAGTATTTTGACATGGTATTTATAAGGGTTTCGACTCCTAATGGGTACAGACCACCCCACCCTATAAATATAAAGGGTTACGACCGATTGAGACACATCCAATCGAACAAATCAACCCTCTATCTCTCCAAACCCTAAATCTCTTCCAACCTCAACATGTTGTTGTTCGTCTACTGATCTCCACGACCAGAGATGGCGTACTAAGGCTTGCTGGTCTACCTAGGTGTAACACCCGGTTTACAAAAGGACATAAAACGAGCAATCATATACGTGCCAGGATCAAGTCACATGTATATACAATAGAATGAACAACATATCACAGCACATATATGTTTGATACATATACGTAAACTATCGGAAGCTGGGCGCCACATCGACGTCGACTTGGAGACGACCGCCTAGAAGTCCTCGTACTCCTGGTAGCTCTGGGTGAACTCCCTCGCGTTGGTAGGAACTGAGCAGCAGTAGAGTATTCCCAAAAAGAACAAGAGGAAAAAGAGTAGATGAGGCAAGTGTGAGTACACAACTTGTACTCAACAAGTATAACACAAACTATGAGGCTCTAAGGTTGGCTGACCCAACTGCATTAGCTTTTAATCTTGAATTTTTTTTATTAAAGCTAATTACTACAAGTGGATGAATTACCATAAACCCAGTTATATAGTAATTAATCAAAATTAATTATGAACTACTGAGAACCACACCGAAACCACCAAGTTAACCCCACTAATCAAAAGGAGGATCCGGGCCGCTCATGACCGTGAGCATGGCTAGTATACCAGTTTTACACTCTGCAGAGGTTGCACATCTTTACCCACAAGTCGTGAGCTACACTAGTTGTTCATCACACTTCCGTAGGTGAGATGGCTAGCAAACTCACTACGAGGCCGTTACAAAGAATCTCGTTGGTAAGGAGTAACCGCGAGGGTTGGATCGACGACTATAGAGCAGGTCTAGTGGGCATCAAGACACAGAAGCACAGACGAGGCCACTCAGTACGAGGGCCATAGAAGCTTACCACCCTTGCCCCACAGGTAAGTTACTCCAAACCAAAAAGACCTAATTAGTAAGCCAAGACCGTCCCATTCCAGTCTTGTGGTTGCGCGGTTGTCCCAGGTTGTCGCTCTAATGACGTACGGTCCTTATAGAGAGTAGCTAGCACATAACACAGTGCGAGCCCCCTAAACCAAGTTTCTATAAAAACATGTTTTAAGGAGACGTAAACCACTCAAGTACAGAGCATAGAGGGTAACGCTCAGAATTAAGTTGCATAAGACCATTAACAATTTAATTAACAAGGACCATGTGTGAGAGCGCAGCACCTAGCACAACTAACCAAAATGCAACCTAAGGGATATATATATATATATATATATATATATATATATATATATATATATATATATATATATATATATATATATAAAGGATATAAAGTGGCTAGGAAAGTCCTTATAGGCATATAATATTAAAATGTAGTATGAAATTGTATTTAAAGGTGATAGGTGGTGTTCATGTTATACTTGCCTTCCTCAAACTGCTCCTGCTGCTGCTCAAACTGCGCTGAACATGGTGGCTGCTCCGGGTACTAGTACTGATGCTCCTCCGGTAGCTCAACGTCTACTCACGAACACATGGCAAAAAACAAGGCAACAACATAAACATAAATGAAAACAAAGGCTAACACTAAGAAACAATACAACAATACATAAAAACACCAAGCAAAACCAAGCTAGAACTATTCTACGTATTTCAACGATCGCGTGGACATAAAGAACACCTAAAACGGAGCTAGAACGTGAAAACTATTCTTAAAACAAGATCCAGGGACTAAAATGTAAGAAAAACAGACTTTCCAGGGGTTTTCTACAAAAACTAGGGACCTATACATAATTAAACTATAGATCTAGGGTCTGACATGCAAAACCGCAAGGGCTGGACTGCGGGTTCTAATTCTAAAAAGCAAAGGATTCAAAATGTAAAAACAGGGGCGGTTTTGGAATTATTTTTACACTTCTCAGGACTGCGGGTTTATTACGAGAAACTGCAGGGGTTCTTTTGCAAAAGAAGCTGGCACTGACCGTTATCTGCCTGAGTTGACTTGGGCTGGATCTGTTTTGGGCCGTTCGATCTGGATCGCGCGGCCAGGAAAGGCTGGGCGCGGGAGCGGCGGCGAGACTCGCCGGCAACGGTGCTCCTGAGGCGGAGGTTCGCCGGAGATGGCCAAACTCGGCCCTCCAGGGGTCGGATCAACCCGCGCTTTGATCAGGCGTGCTTAGCACGACACGCGTAACCCACCTGGGCACTAATCTGGGCTTGGGGAGGCTGGGAGCGGCGCGCGCTACGGCGACGGCGGGTCAGCGTGGCAGGACTTCGCCGGCGTGCGGCGTGCGGGTTGCGCCTGGGTGGGAAACTGAGCGCTGAAGACTCCATGAGTGGGAAACGAGCAAGCCAAGGTGAGGCTTGTGCCAGGCTGGGGTGTCCTGCAGAGTGCCCGCCACGGTGGGGCTGCAGACGGCACGGCGGCGGAGCGCCGGTGCGGTTGTTCCGACCACCAAGATGGCCTACGTGTCGTGCTAGCTGGTGCAAAAGAGATAGGAGGACGGAACGCTGCTCACCAAGGCTCGAATCGAGCGAAAGCATGACGCCGGGAGGTCGGCGGCGAGGTCGAGCAGCGGGTCGCGGACGGCGCTCGGGGAGGGGTCGAAGGAGGGCGTCTCCGGGCTCCGGATCTCCACTGGTCCACGCGTGGTCGCGCTGCGAAGCCGAAGATGGGGTCAGGGAGGCATGAAGGTCACCGGCGGTGAGCAATTGCACGGCGGGCCGAGCTCACCTTCGGCGGATGTCAGGCGCAATCCCGGCGCGGGCGTGGACCGGGGTCGATGGCTGCGGTCTCGGGGAAACCCCTGGAGTCGAGGCGAAGCTCCTATGGCGGTCGATGGAGGCTGGGAGGCGGTGAAGCGGCGTGGCCGTGGCGGCGCAGAGGGTTCTGCACGGCGGAGCTGCGGCGCAGCGGTGGCTAGGGTTTGGGGCATGGTGGTTACGATGGGGATGAGGTGGGCGCACAGAGGGGAGGCCGGCGTTTAAAGGAGAGCGACAGAGATCTCGGCGTGCGCTCCCAGGATAGGAATCTCGGCGAGGTTCCCGGCCGGGACATGCGGTGGCCGTTGTGCGAGCGCGGGTGCGGGGGAGATGGAGATGACAGCTGGCCCATCCCTGTCAGCGAGGGCGAGCGCGTAGTGCGCTGGGCTCGGGCACGTGCAGACGCGAGGCTGGCTAGCTGGCCCAAGAGAGGGAGGGGCGCGCGCTGCAGGGAAGAGAGTGGGGTGCGGGTTGGGCTGAAAGGTTTGGGCTGGGTTGGGTTTCCGGTTTTCTTCTCTTCCTGGATTTTGCTAATCCTTTTCTACTTCTTTTCTGGTTTTTAAACTCAAATTTATTTGAATTCAAATCAAATTTGAATTCAAACTCCTATGCACTCACTCAAATAAAAAATTATGCAACAGCATGAATGCACAAACATGTTAAACCTAAAATAAATTTTATTTACTTATGAAAGAAAATTAATTTAAATGCAAGACTAAGCTTATAAACCTTAGAAAATTAAATAAAGCCAATTAAATTTATTATTAAATATTGAAATTTAAATTGGAGTCTTACACTAGGGCATGTTCGGCGACGTTCACGCCCCGGCGGGGTCCCCCCGAGTGATAGCTTCGACGGCCTTTGCTAGTTTGCTCGTAAACTAGTCATTCTTCGTCACGTAAGTGCGTTGGTTATTCTTTGCTGGTTTGCTTGTAAACCTCGCCGTCTTTCACCATGTAAGTGTGATAGTTATCCCTTGAGACGACTGATTCCGGCAAAACCGTAGAAACTGGTCTGACCGATTTGCTCTAGCGGTCTGACCGGTCTGCGCGGCCTCGCTGCGCTACAGCCTATTTGCAACTCGCACACTCAAGTGCTCTTGTGTGTTGACCAAAATCTGCATCAATAACGGTTTTGTTACGTTAACCGTCTCGGTTAATGTATTAACTGAAACTGTTGTATGGCCGACGGCCCGGCAACGGTCAACTGAGCCGGGCTGCCGGCCTGCCCGCCTCCGAGGCCTTTTTGAAAAGGTCACAGTAAATGAAATTTTGTAGTAGTTCTCTTTGATTATGTCTAGCAAGTACTGAGAGAGATGAACTTTTTCTTCTGCCAGCTTTGACCTAAGGAGTTATCTCTGACAGTGATAGAAGAAATGAAAAGAATGACACTTGTGTTGCTTTGTAAGTTGGAGAATATCTTTCCATCTGGCTTCTTCTATCTGATACAGCATATGGTTTTGCACCTCTCCGTACCAGGCACAAATGGGGGGCCGTGCAGGCCCGTTAGTGCTATTCAATGGAGAGATGTCAAAAGGTTATTCGAACAAAATGTGAAAATTAATGCAAAATCAAAGCTTCCATCGCAGAGACATACATTTCGGAGGAGGTGTCAACCTTCATATCAAAATACTAAGCTGATAGCCTTCCTAGCGTGTATAATCCAACCCCTCATTACAATGCTGGAGAAGTTGAATCGAACCACAGTCTTTTCTGAGGGCAGCTCAGAAGTATAATTGTTGCGACCATCAAGACCTCAGTCTTGAAGAGAGGCGCAGTATCATGCTATATGTGTTCACCAACCTTTCCGAAGTGCAGCCATACATATAATAAGTTCTCAGCAAACCTTTAGTTCTCGAGTACTCCCTTTTCTGCATCTGTAACATCCCGAATTTTTTTGGAATGTTAAAAAGCACAGGTTCACAATCCCCTCCACCCGTCGCAGTCGCTGGTAGCGCTTCACCGTTCGTGAACTGTCACCGTCTCCAGCTCACCATCGCCGAGTAGGGCTTCTCCATCCGTCTTCGAACTGTCACTGCACACGAGCGCCAGTTAGGGCTTCAGGCCTTGCATTACGATCGGGAGGCGAGCCAAGGCTTGGGAAAGGAGGTGAGCTGAGCAAGCGAGTTTAGTTGAAGTCGAGCGGCCACCTTGCGTTGCATGGAAATGGCAAGAGGTATTCGATTAGAAAAGGCTGGCATCAGGTGGGGGGTCTCACGGGGGCGAATTTTTTTTTAATTTTACACCTTTTTAATCTAAAATTTTAATAATAATCTGTGTGGATCTAAATTTTCAAAAACTAACCCTTTTGGTCACGCCAAAACTCATGGCGCGACTCACTGAAGGGTCGCGCCATATGCTTTGGCGCGACAAATCTACCACACTGGCAGCCTAGCTGACCTGGCAAGGCTGAGTCGCGCAACATGCTTTGCGTGACTCTTCAGCGAGTCGTGCCGTGCGGCGTGGAGCGACTCTTAAAGGAGTCGTTCCATACAGCGTGGCGCGAGGAGTCACGCCGTGCGGCGTGGTGCGACTCAACTTAATAAATGATCACCTCTTCTTCCTCCTTTCTTTTTTCCCCATGCCCGTCCCACCCGACTTGATCTCCATGGCACCACGTCAAGATGCAAGCTGGCCCATCAGCAGACGCTGCAGGACTACCCATCTTATTTGTATGCACTAATTAATTGCTCTGCAGGAGCCTACCAACTTAGGTTAGGTTTCCTGCAAATCTCCTGTCAGATTTGTGCGGAATAAATCAAGCAAGCTACAGACACCTACCGAGATATGAGATCTCAAAACAGTCCTCTGGCCCTATAGACATACTACTGATAACTGTAGTACCAAAAAAATACATTCATGACTGCAACAGTGGTGGAATCAGCATAATCAATCCAATAGCTTGGAATGAAAATTGATTGCTCAAAAAAGATGCAAACCACATAATTGTGATATAGAACTTGCTGAGCGAATTCAGAAAAATGCAATATATAACAGATCATTTGCGATAAATATTGGTTGAACTTGACCATAAGAAAGAGAAGCAAGGGCCAAATTCAAAGAGCATTTAGATCCCTAGTGAGGTTTAGTGGATTGATTGACATCACGATTAAAGGACTGGCCATCTTGTTGAGTATATGAGCAGGAATTAATCATCATATCAGTCATCTATATGAAGAGATGGATTAATAATTAACAACAAAAGACTCATACAACAAGACGTGTGTTATGTTATGATCAAATGAGACTATATTGACAAGCAAAGGTATTGCGAATGAGACAAAGTTATATGCTTATGCATAGTCTCAAATTTGGAGAAACTTGTTATAAGAAATGTATATGATGTATGTTGATCTAGCAAGTATGAAAAATAAAAAGAAGTATGATTTAATACAAATGTGAGGTCTCAAAGTAGAAGGCTTACTGATGATCAGATTAATTAAAGAAATGGTTTTTATTCTAATGGCACAAAACAATGTGAGTTCAAGAGGGCTCTTGTGAATAAATGGATGAGATCGAAATGCGAGTTTCAAGAGGCTACGTAAGCGACGGCTTGGCATGAGAAAGGAAACTGATAATGATCAAGTCCAAAAAATTCTAAGAGACAAGGAGAATTTCATATTGAAAGGTGTCATTCATTTTAAGAGACTTGTAAATCAATATTGGATTTCATTGTTGATTTAAATGTGATACAAGAGTATATGACTCGGCTGTGTTGCCTGATAGCTCAGTCACGTTGGGATGAAAATGGTTGGAAATGATTGGCAAAAGGCTCCACCACTTTCACTTTTACATTTTTTTCATCGGAAATGAAAATGATATGATATTATCAAAAATAAAAACGACAACGGTAATGCGGTAATTTTGACGAAAATATACGGTCAAGGACACATCGAAAATGATCGAAACAATATTTTTAAAAAGATAAATATGTCAAATCATAGAGCACAGCACTGACCATATGATTTGACATATTTCATACACAAGTACTAATGGTTAAGATATTAGTCCAAGTATCCGTCTATCCATGATATTTATCTCATTTATAGTACTAAAATTTTAGATATTAATCTTGTCATCAATGAAACTATACATAGTCCCATGAATTCAACTCGTTAGGTTGTGATTTAGAGTTAGGTTAATAAGTCATGACTCTCTAAACATATAGCTATGACATTCCAAAAATATAGATAGCAGGATGTGCTGGCATTGTACGTGAATACGGTATTTCTATCATAAAATACGGTAAAATATCACAAAAATATGATATTTCTCTAAAACAATCGGAAGATGCTCAAATGACATGCTCAAATTACTTTCGTTTTCATTTTCATATTTTTTTACCATTTTTGTTTTTATTTTTTTGATAATTGTTTTCATTTTCGTTTAGCCTTAAAAGTCGGTAAAATCACTAATTCCAATACTCGTTTTTCTAGTGATTTATTAAGTTAAATATTGCATTTTCTAGTGCTTTATTAAGTTAAACATTGCATTTAACTTGAGCTATTAAACAAGAGTTGCCAGAGAAAATGCAAGCGCGATCACCATAATAACCTCAACCAACTCAAATCCTAGAAAATCCACGAAATGGAGGAAAACCAATTAGTTAAAATGGAGGAGTTACCTACAAGAATTGATTTCCGTTCGTTTCCCCTTCAAATCGGGTGGAGGATAGAGTAGATTTAGAGGGGGGGAGGGCGGTGCCATGGAGATCAAGTCGGGTGGGAGGGGCGGGGAGAAGAAACAGAAGAGGAAGATCGTTTATTAAGTTGAGTCGTGCCATGCCGCACGGCGCGACCCTAGGGAGTCACACCACGCTAGACGACATGACTCCTTTAAGAGTCGCGCCACGTCGCATGGCACGACTCGCTGAAGAGTCACGCCAAAGCATGTGGTGCGACTCAGCCTTACCAGGTCAGCTGAGCTGCCAACGTGGCATGTTGGTCGCGCCAAAGCATGTGGCGCGACCCTTCAGTGAGTCGCACCACGAGTTTTGGCGTCACCAAAAGGGCTAGTTTTTGAAAATTTAGATCCACATAGGTTATTATTAAAATTTTAGATTAAAAAGGATTAAAATTAAAAAAAATTCCATGGGGGCATCCATGCGCCTTGTGTCTACGCAATTTTTTTCCATTCCACAACGGGATGATGACACCTGCACCACATCCCCGCTCCTCGCTCTACCTCTGCTGGTGGACCCTATTTGCGCCGCAGCCGCACCTCGCTCACCTGCCCACGCACCGAGGCCTTCCGCTCGCCGATGCTTGCCGCGTGGCCGGCAGCACGCGGACCGATGATCACAGCCGTCCACTAGAGCTGCCATCTGCTGAACCCTAGCCCTTGAGCTATATAAGCCCCAAGGCCTGCCGCCACCACACAGAAGAGAGGAAGGGAGAAGAGGAGAAGCACAAGAGGAGGACGAGCCGAGGGACGCGACCACCGGCACGCAAGGAGATGAGGAGGAGAGCCAAGAGGAGGATCAGGCGCCACCGAAGCACGTCGCCACCACTGACCCTCACCGAGTAGGAGGCCAGAGCGCCTCGTCAGAACCTGACGCCATCACCAAGACCTCATTCACCACACCGATGCCCAAACGCCTACTGCGACATCACCGCTCGACACGGCATGGTGTCGATCCACCGCTGGCCCGCTGCATAGGAACCGCTCTTGTCAACTCCGAGTCCAAAAGGTAGGCGCCGTTACCTAACTCCGCCGACCTCGTGCTGTCGGTGATGCTTCGCACACCGTTGAACCTTCTGGTAGACCGGCCCTAGGTTCGCTATCCCATTTTGTGCAGGAGCCGCACGCGCACACCGCCGTTCAGGCCGGCCGCAAGGCAAATTCTTTGGCCTTGCCCACCGCGCTGCGGCCTCAGTCGTGCCGAGCACCCGCACGCACGAGCTCACCATGCGCCCTTGCCTCGCCATCGCCCACATTCTACCCTACACTGCGCCGCCATGGCAGCCCTGGGTTGCCAAACCAAAGGCTTTGCCTTTGGCCATGTCTGTGCCAAGAGCACGCCAAGGCCTTGCCTTTGGCCCTGCTCTGCCATGACCATGTTCACCCATGGCGTTCACGTCGCGGCGAGGCCTCTGGGGCCTTTCACTGGTTGCCTTGAGGTCCCCCACGCACACATCCACAGCGGCCACAGGCCAAGCTCCTCGACCTTACCACCGTTAGGACGCCGCTGGGATCCAGGGGCTCCTGGGCACACACACGAGCACGAGTCTGAGCTAGGCTCCGCCTTTTTGTCTCATCGTCACTCCATCTTGCCTGTCATGCCACCACAGCCCCAGAATGCCGGGAGCCCGCGAGCCCAAACAGCGTGTGTTTACCTTGCCACACCTTTATTCTATCTCGTCGCCCTTGGCTCGCTCCGCAGTTTCGCTCCACTGTTCTGCTGAAGCCTTGTCCTGCCTCACCGGGAACGCCTGCCACTACTACAGAACAGGCCTTTGTTCCGGGCCATTTGTCCCGGCTGCCTTTGGGCTCGAGACAATAGGTGGCTTTTGTCCCGGGTCCAACGGCTAGCCGGGCCAGCAGGGGGGACATGGGCCTTTTGTCCCAGTTGGAAGCACCAACCGGGACAAAAGGGGGGCCTTTTATCCCGGTTGGTGGCTCCAACCGTGACAGAAGGCCCGCGTAGCCTTTTGTCCCGGTTGGAGCCACCAACCGGAATAAAAGGCCTCCCTTTTGTCCCGGTTGGTGTCTCCAATCGGGACAAAACTCCTTGGCCCCCTTATCCCCTTTCCTCTCCCCCGCCCGAGCCATTTAGCTCACTTGTTCTTGCTGTTCTTAGCTCGGGAGAGGGGAATTCTTGCTTATTTCTTCACCACATTTGTTAAGATCTTTGATTCCCCCGTCCATCCATCGGCGCTAAAGGTTTGGGGCTTGTTTTTCTCTTCTTCCTTGGCTTGTATAGCTCATTTCATGCTTTTAAAAATAGAGAAAATGTGTAGCTAGCTCATTTCTTGGACATTTAGATTGCATATGTAGGTGTGATTTTCTTTTAGATTTAGATGAGTATGTGGATAGTAGAAATTTTTAGAATGAGTGTAGACACTTCATGTGATGTACTTGTATATATGACCATATTGTATATAGTTGATTTTTGTATTCATGAATGAATTAATGAAATGAGTATATTATAATTTTTTATATTATGAATGGATTATTTTGACACTCTAGTGATGTATTCGTTCATGCTCACACTGAAACCATCTAGAAGCTTAAAAAATCTTTATTTCGAAACAAGTATACATCGTTAATCTCAATTCAACGGTGGTGGCACTACATTTCGGGGATACACGATGCGTTATAAGGACGTCACCAATGGGCTGGTCGCAACACCAGCACTTGCGGTTAATACGAACACAGCATTTGGCACAGTCAGCGTGGCCGTTGTTGCACTGAGAGCATATCAACGAGCATGCTACCTGTGCCAAGTGCTATGTTCCTATCAATCGTAAATGTTGGTGTTGTGACTGGCCTATTGGTGACGTACTTGTACAGCACCGTGTCCCCCCGAAAGGTAGTGTCATGACCGCAGGGTTGAGGTTACCGACATATACATTTTCTGAAATAATTTTTTTTATTCTAGAGGGTTTCTGGATATTGAAAAAAGTGTTCTCCTGGATCTGAAGGGTGTCAAAATAATTAGGAGTTATAGAGATTGTCTTTTTTATATGACTTCATTGTTATTTGCAAGAGTTATTAATCTGATCATTGTAATTGTAATAGTAGATAATATTTGCATTGTAATGGTAAGAATTTATAATTTTGTGAAAAATAAAGATATTTTCCAGTAAAATATGGCTTCATCAGCTGGAGGGAGTCGCGCTGGTGGGGGTGATCGTTGTCCTTCTGGAGAGACGTAGGTCGTCGGTCCAAGAAACCTAGTGCTTTTCACAGGGCAGCGCTCCGTTATTTGGACAAAGAATATAGAGAATACGTGGCAAGGGGCGAGGAACCTCCGTTTGATCTTGAGGATTTATTGCGGCGTTACGGTTCGTCACCACCAAACTCGGAGGTTTCAACTCCGCCATCTTCTTCTGCGCCAGCAAGAAATCTGTTAGAGCATTCTGCGTTCCCACACAAGGACGGTAGAAAACCTATGTGTTGTCCGAATTTTTAAGTTTCATGTTGAGTACTCCTTTGTTAAGTTCTGTAATGGATTAAGTACTCCTTTTAATTAATCAAGATGTATGATGGATATTGCATATCTTTTAGTTATTCATGTTATGTTACATTTAGTTTAATTTAGGTTTGATATATTTTATTTATTTGATATGTGTAAAGAATTCAAATCGATTTCTTTAAAATGCAGATGGACCGGCAATGGATGTACAATGCTGACCGACGTTCGAATGAATTCATTGAAGGCCTGCATTATTTTTTGTCTGTGGCTGAGGCAAACAATCAGAATGGTTTTATGTGCTGCCCATGTGTTCATTGCAACAATAACAAAGATTACTCATCTTCAAGAATCCTACACAGCCATATTTTCGCAAATGGTTTCATGGAGAAGTATGTTTGTTGGACGAAGCACGGAGAACAGGGGGTTACCATGGAAGACAATGAAGAAGAAGATTTTGACGACCACTTTCCTGGGAATGCTGGATTCGGTGCATTCCATGACGATATTCCCATGGAAGAGCCCGAAGTAGATGAAGCAGAAAATGATCCCAGCGATGATCTGGGGCAGGCATTGCACAATATGCAGGCAGACTATAAGAGTGAAACGGAGAGGTTGAAGTTCCAGAAGATATTAGAGGACCACCGTAAGTTGTTGTACCCAGATTGTCAAAATGGATTGAAGAAACTTGGCACCACCTTGAAGTTGTTGCAATGGAAGATGACAAATGGCGTATCCGACAAGGGATTTGGTGAATTACTCAAACTTGTTAAAAAAATGCTTCCTAAGGACAACGAATTGCCTACCACAACGTATGAAGCCAAACAACTTGTTTGCCCTCTAGGATTGGAAGTGCAAAAGATACATACATGCCCCAACGCATTCTCTACCGAGGCGAGTACGAGAATTTGGATGCATGTCCCGTATGCAGTGCATTGCGTTACAAGATTAGAAAAGATGATCCTGGCGATGTCGAGGGGGAGCCTCCCCGGAAGAGAGTTCCTACGAAGGTCATGTGGTATTCTCCTATAATACCACGTTTGAAGCATCTATTTGGAAATAAAGATAATGCTAAGTTGATGGGATGGCACAAAGAGGAATGCAAGCAAGACTCGATGTTGAGACACCCCGCTGATGGGTCGCAGTGGAGAAAAATAGATAGAACGTACCCTAAATTTGATTTGGAAGAGAGAAACATAAGGTTCGGTATGAGTACGGATGGCATGAATCCTTTTGGTGAGATGAGTAGTGGTTATAGCACTTGGCCTGTGACTCTTTGTATGTACAATCTTCCACCATGGCTCTACATGAAACGGAAGTTCATCATGATGCCAGTGCTTATCCCAGGCCCAAAGCAGCCCGGAAATGACATTGACGTGTACCTAAGACCATTGGTCGAAGAACTCTTATTGCTCTGGGGCGATGAAGGTGTACGGATGTGGGATGAATACAAACAGGAAAACTTCAACCTACGAACATTGCTGTTCGTAACGATCAATGACTGGCCTGCTCTTAGTAACTTGTCAGGACATTCGAACAAGGGATATAAAGCATGCACACACTGTATATACACCCGGTTTACAAAAGGACATAAACCGAGCAATCATATATGTGCCAGGATCGAGTCACACGTATATACAATAGAATGAATAGTATATCACAGCACATATCACGTAAAAAGACATAATAAAGCGAGTACGAATGTTATTTATTACATGAATGACAAAAATGTCTGATACAGTGGAAACCTAAAAACATATACGTAAACTCTCGTCGAAGCTGGGTGCCACAGGGACGTCAACTGGGAGACGAACTCCTAGAAGTCCTCGTACTCCTGGTAGCTCTGGGTGAACTCCTCCGCGTCACCGGGAACTGAGCAGCAGTAGGGTATCCCCAAAAGAACAAGAGGAAAAGAGTAGAGTAGGCAAGAGTGAGTACACAACTTGTACTCAACAAGTATAACACAAACTATAAGGCTCTAAGGTTGGCTGACTCAACTGCATTAGCTTTTAATCTTGGCAAAATTTTATTAAAGCTAATTACTACAAGTGGATGAATTACCATAAACCAAATTACATAGAAATTAATCAAAATTAATTATGAACTACTGAGAACCAAACCAAACCAAACCACCCGGGAACCCCCCTAATCAAAGGAAGATAACCCCACTAATCAAAAGGAGGATCTGGGCCGCTCATAACCGTGAGCACAGCTAGTATACCAGTTTTACACTCTGCAGAGGTTGCACATCTTTACCCACAAGTCGTGAGCTACGCTAGTTGTTCATCACACTTCCGTAGGTGAGATGACTAGCAAACCCACTACGAAGCCATTACAAAGAATCTCGTTGGTAAGGAGTAACCGCGAGGGTTGGATCGGCGACTATGGAGCAGGTCTAGTGGGCGTCAAACACAAAAGCACAGACGAGGCCACTCAATACGAGGGCCATAGAAGCTTACCACCCTTGCCCCGTCGGTAAGTTACTCCAAACCAAAAAGACCTAATTAGTAAGCCAAGACCGTCCCATTCTAGTCTTGTGGTAGCGCTGTTGTCCCAGATTGTCGCTCTATGAACTGGTCCTTACGGAGAGTGGCCAACCCAGCACTAAGCACCATGCTGGCCCCCTAAACCATGTTTCTAGAAAAACCAATTTTTAACGAGACGTGAGCCACTCAAACGGGCCACTCCTAAAATTAAGTTGCATATACCATTAATCAAATTAATTAAAAAGGACCAAGTGTGTTATAGCGCGGCAGCTAGCACAACTAACCAGAATGCAACCCAGGCGATATATAAAGGATATAAAATGGCTAGGAAAGTCTTTATAGGCATACAGTATTAAAATGCAGTATGAAAATGTATTTAAAAGTGGTAGGAATGTTCATGTTATACTTGCCTTCCTCAAAGTTCTCCTGCTACTCAAACTACTCTGAAGACGGTGGCTGCTCCGGGTACTAGTACTCCTCCGAAGGATCAACGTCTACTCATGATCGCAATGCCAAAACAAGTCCAGCACATACACATACATGCAAACAAAGGCAAACACTAAGAAACAGTACAACAATACATAAAAATAGCAAACAAAACTGAGCTAGAACTATTCTACGCGTTACAACGATCGCGTGGACATAAAGAACACCTAAAACGGAGCTAGAACGCAAAAACTAGGGCTAAAACAAGATCTAGGGGCTTTTCTGCAAGAAAACCAGAGTTTCCATGGGTTTTCTGCAAAAACCAGGGACTAAAATGTAAAAACTGAAAAGATCCAAGGGCTAAAGCGCTAAAACAACCGGGCTAGACTGCAGGTTCAAAATCTGAAAAGCTCAGGGGTCTAAGCGAATAAAACAAGGCCTGGATGTAATTACTTTTACACAGGTTAGGACAGCGGGTTAATTTCCGGAAAACGCAGGGTCTCTTTAGCAAAAACACCAAGCCTGACTGTTATCCGCCTGGATTGACTCGGGCTCGGGTGTTTCTGGCCGTTGGATTAAGATCGGGCGGCTGAGGTCGGTTGGACGCGCGGGGCGGCGGCGCGAGTCGCCGGAGACGACGCTCCCACGGCGGAGGCTCGCCGGAGATGGCCGAACTCGGCCCTCTGGGGGTCAAATCGACCGGGCTTTGGGTCTAGGATGGACTATGCGACACGCGTAATCCACCTATGCACCTAGAATAGGGTCTCCAGACTTGAACAAGGCTCGCCATGGCGAGGGGCGGAATTGCGCGGCGGCGCATCACCGGCGTGTGGCGTGCAGGCCGTTCTGGGGGTCAGGGGTGAGTGCAAAAGGCTCAGAAAGCTTCTGTGGAGCAGGCGCAAACCCATGCGAGGGGTGTGCGGGACTGTGCTGGCCTGCAGGGTGTACGCCACGGCGGAGCTGTGGTGTGCGCGGCGGCGGGGCGCCGACGTATGGTGTTCTGGCCAGCGGGGTGGCCTACGTGCCAAGATTCCTAGCACAACAGGACCAGGGAAGTGTGTGGATGCTCACCGAGGGCTCGAGTCGGGTTGGATCGGCGTGCCGGGGTGACGGCGTTGAGGTCATGTGGCGGCGCTTAATGGAACTCGGGGGCGGGGTCGCTACAGAGGCGCTCTGGGCTCCTGGATCCCGTGGATCAACGCGGGGTGTTCTTGCGGAGGTGTCAGTAGGGTCAGGGAGGTCCAGGGATCGCCGGCGGCGAGGAATCGCAAGGGCGGAGCATCTCACCGGCGTCAGGTCTCGGGTCAAATTCCGGTCGTTGCACGAGCGGACCTGGGGCAAGCGAGATATTGGAGCTCCCTGGCGGTACGTCGGAGCTTCTGTGGGGGTTCGCAAGGGCGGAGGTGCAGCGGGGCGGCCGGTCCACGGCGGAGCAGAGCTGCGTCGTGGCAATGGCGTGGCGGAGCGGGCACTGGGGTGCAGAGGCGGCGGTGGAACGGCGTGGTAGGGCGCAGGAGGGTCACGGGGCTGATTAAAAGGAAGAGGCCGGGGATCATGGGCGGACGTGCCCAGTGCTTACATTACGGCCGTGATCACGGCGTGCGGAGGAAGCGGATCGCGCTCCGCGGCCGTTGCGCAATCCCGGGCGCTGGGGGAGGAAGCTTCTAGAATGAACGTGCGTGCAGGAGGATGACCGGTGGACCTGCGGGATCGGGGTGGCCCACGGGCAGCGGGGGAGAGGCGTGGGCGGAGCGGAGCTTCGCTGGCGCGAGGAAGAAGGAAGGTGGGAGGAAGAACGCGCCGACAGGTGGGGTCCCAGCGGCAGTGTGTGAGAGAGAGAAGGCACGGGTGAGCGGGGGATGCGGGTTGCGGTTTGGGCTGAACGGGGAGGGGCAACCTGGGCTTAGCGCGGGAGAGGAAAGGAGGGAGCTGGGCCGGTGCCACGCGGGCCGGGCGCGGGGTTTGGGCCAGCTGGGTTTGCTATTTCTTTTCCTTTTCTAATTCCTATTTCAAACAAAACTAAACCTATTTGAATTCAAATTTGAATTTGAATTTAACCCACACTCAATCAAATAAAATTATGCACCAGCATGAATGCACAACATGTTGACCTAAGAAAAATTTTAATTATTTGTGAAACTAAATTTGATTAAATGAAAGACTAAGCATATAAAACCTTAGAAAATTAAATAAAGCCAATTAAATTTATTATTAAATGCTGAAATTTAAATTAGAGTGTTACAGAACCTATCCCGTCCTTGGGGATAGCCTGATAGATGCAGGATCCGAGAGATGGAGTCGACAGGACGACAAAGGAAGATGATGTGAAGGATGGCCCGAGCTACACTCCGAGCAGCCTGTGGAGAGGAATTATGAAGATGAAGTTCGCCCAGAAGACTACATATCTTTTCTGCTTTCTGTTTGTTTTCTTTTAGCCCAAGGGGCTTGTACTCTGAGATTCGTAGTACAATCCTTTGGATTATGTAATAATTAAATCCATGTGATGTTGTAAACATGAGTTATGTCTGTGATATTCGATTGAAATGAGTTCTGTATGTGATAGCTACTGATCCAGGGACTATCACGACGATACAAAGAGTCGGGTTCTCCTCTCGGGAACCCGGTCTGTTTCAGTTGGTATCAGAGCATACTCGGCCCGTAGCTCGAGCCCTTAGAAATGGTCGTTAGAATTAGGATTCTCTAAACGCTTCTGTCTATTGCTATACTGCCTTGAACTATGTTCTACCTATTCCTTGATTCTTTTTCCCCTACTTCAACTTGATTCTCTTACCTACGCTACTGCCACTCTTACGTCTGCGCTGTATGGATGATGCTACAACAAGAGACATGCTAGAGAAGGTGAACCACAAGTCAGCGTACGCCCGTCATCACAAAGATCTAGTCGTCATGATGGAACAAGTTCTGCAAATAGTCGCAGAAAACAAGGTTGCCCAAGCAGAGACCGAACTTGTCCACCTCAAGTCACATCAAGCTGAGATGGAGAAAGCATACCTCACATCCATAGAGCTATTGAAGAACAAGGCTGACCGTACCTTGAAGACTTGGATGGAGTCGGACTCGATTCGAGTTGATGAGATGCAAGAGCTGCAGGACATGCTACCTGGGGAATACCAGCCTGCCATCAAGAAGGAGGACTTATCACTGATACTGACAGAGCTTCGCCTAAAGGATTGCCCACTCGAGAGCTTGTCACCATCAGTTGATACTAAGGAGAAACTGTGGACCAACACCGCCAACGACGGAATCTTCCCAGAGGACTACCCGGGGAAGAACCAAATGTGGCAGCCATGGAAGCAACCCCGCTGCTCTGAAGTATAGAGCGCGTGAAGAGACTCAAGGAATAAAGAAGAGTTGTAAGATACTAGTTGCCGATGACCCATTCCGACGTAAGTTCCCGTCAGTCAAGAGTAGTCTAGAGTCGTTCAAGCAGTTGTGTTAGGAGGCACCCTCTTATGTAAGATTCTCATGATGTACTTGTAGCACGCTAGTTGGTGTTATCTGTAAGTTTTAGTCGTAAGCTTGAGATTACCAGAGTGTAAGTCTTGTACTGTTGTATGATTGCTTGAATCTTAATGTGCTTCTTATGATTTTTAATTGCCTCTTCCTATTGAGTGGACTTGTATTGTGTGCATTTGTCAACTACCCTCCTTGAGGTGAGTAACGTACCCTTAGACAAGATAGATCCTTTAGTCTATCCTTCGAAGGAGATGCCAGTTTGAAGATCTAGCCATTTGACAACACATTTAGAAGAAGCCGCTTAAGAGGAAGCAGCCGTCACGGAATGCGAACGTGCTCAAGCATCTGATCCACCTACGGAGCAAGGCAGAGGCGCAGCCCTGACTGCTGGAGCTCCCCATGATCCTTTTGGATAGGTGGACGAAGGAGAAGACAAAAGAAGACAGATGGTCGAAGGAGAAGATGCAGAAGAAATCAATGAAGAGATCAATACTCAACCTTCCATAGTGTCAAGAAGCCGAAGCAAGAACGATCGCCAGCAAGAAGTACCACTATGTCGAGAGCCAACCATAACAGAAGCAACACCAACTCAAGACCTCGAATCAACGCTCAAGACATCGGAAAACCCCCAGAGATGAACTGAATCGGATTGGAAACCTTGAAGCCCAAGGACGTACATCGGGTGCAAGAATTGTACAACCAGATAGAGAAGATACCTTGAGGAGTACCCTGGATTGATAATAACAAGAAGTGCATCCCGGATAATTGCCTGATTTGCCACCCAAATGAAGATCTGCGAGATCAAGAACAGTGTAATAAGCGCGATTGCAAGATCGCTCTATCAAGTATCGGTTCAGAAGGCTCAAGGAATCAAAGAAGACGAGCGGTCGCCCGAACAAAATTAGGACGAAATATGGAGTTCGGGAGTGACTTTGTGCTGGAGTCAACCAAATACGAAGACACTACAGATATCTCGAACATCCCGTGAAGAAGCAAGAAGTAAACCCCAAATCCTCGGAATAAGAGCTATACAAGATTGAAGAGCCTGCCATGAAGATGTAACCAAGCCCAACCACTAGAAGATCAGGAGGAGCTCGAACAGCTCAAGAAGGAATTATACTTATTCCCATACCCGGGATGGATGTAAGGATATATGGATATATGAATAAACCCCGTATTTGGAGAAAAAGGAGCTGAAAACCGAGAAAACTCGGTAAAGGACGAAGCTTATGGTAATCCCTACCGACCTGAAATTGGAAGGTCGAAAAGTAATACGTCC